>NC_052308.1:4549789-4856047 GCF_016432855.1 Salvelinus namaycush
CCCTAGACAGGTAACCAGACCAGTATCAACCCTTAACCATCACTCCCTAGACAGGTAACCAGACCAGTATCAACCCTGAACCATCACTCCCTAGACAGGTCACCAACCCAGAATCAACCCTTAACCATCACTTCCTAGACAGGTAACCAACCCAGAATCAACCCTTAACCATCACTCCCTAGACAGGTAACCAACCCAGACCAGTATCAACCCTTAACCATCACTCCCTAGACAGGTAACCAGACCAGTATAAACCCTGAACCATCACTCCCTAGACAGGTAACCAGACCAGACCAGTATCAACCCTTAACCATCACTCCCTAGGTACTGGTGTACGTCTGAAAGGACTGGATAGGTGTCAGCAATATGGCAAAAATACCACCTAGCCTATGAAAGACAAGATGGCGTAATGAGAAGGGCTTTGTGCTGAAACATCAACATTACGCAATCTCAACTATATCCTGTCCTTCATTTGACTAGGGTGGAGCTACCGCCATATTGTCTGGGGGTGGAGCTACCGCCATATTGTCTGGGGGTGGAGCTACCGCCATATTGTCTGGGGGTGGAGCTACCGCCATATTGTCCGGGGGTGGAGCTACCGCCATATTGTCCGGGGGTGGAGCTACCGCCATAGTGTTCGGGGGTGGAGCTACCGCCATAGTGTCCGGGGGTGGAGCTACCGCCATAGTGTCCGGGGGTGGAGCTACCGCCATAGTGTCCGGGGGTGGAGCTACCGCCACATTGTCCGGGGGTGGAGCTACCGCCACATTGTCCGGGGGTGGAGCTACCGCCACATTGTCCGGGGGTGGAGCTACCGCCACATTGTCCGGGGGTGGAGCTACCGCCACATTGTCCGGGGGTGGAGCTACCGCCACATTGTCCGGGGGTGGAGCTACCGCCACATTGTCCGGGGGTGGAGCTACCGCCACATTGTCCGGGGGTGGAGCTACCGCCACATTGTCCGGGGGTGGAGCTACCGCCATATTGTCCGGGGGTGGAGCTACCGCCATATTGTCCGGGGGTGGAGCTACCGCCATATTGTCCGGGGGTGGAGCTACCGCCATATTGTCCGGGGGTGGAGCTACCGCCACAGTGTCCGGGGGTGGAGCTACCGCCACAGTGTCCGGGGGTGGATTACCGCCATATTGTCCGGGGGTGGAGCTACCGCCATATTGTCCGGGGGTGGAGCTACCGCCATATTGTCCGGGGGTGGAGCTACCGCCATATTGTCCGGGGGTGGAGCTACCGCCATATTGTCCAGGGGTGGAGCTACCGCCATATTGTCCGGGGGTGGAGCTACCGCCATAGTGTCCGGGGGTGGAGCTACCTCCATAGTGTCCGGGGGTGGAGCTACCGCCATATTGTCCGGGGGTGGAGCTACCTCCATAGTGTCCGGGGGTGGAGCTACCGCCATATTGTCCGGGGGTGGAGCTACCGCCATATTGTCCGGGGGTGGAGCTACCGCCATATTGTCTGGGGGTGGAGCTACCGCCATATTGTCCGGGGGTGGAGCTACCGCCATATTGTCTGGGGGTGGAGCTGACACCATATTGTCCGGGGGTGGAGCTACCGCCATATTGTCTGGGGGTGGAGCTGACACCATATTGTCCGGGGGTGGAGCTACCGCCATATTGTCTGGGGGTGGAGCTACCGCCATATTGTCCGGGGGTGGAGCTACCGCCATATTGTCTGGGGGTGGAGCTGACACCATATTGTCCGGGGGTGGAGCTACCGCCATATTGTCTGGGGGTGGAGCTGACACCATATTTCTTGTACCTTCCAATTGTTTCTGATCTACTGAAGTGCCGAGGGCCTACGTTGCACGTTTGCACCGTTGAAGTAGAGCTCATCGTTCACGATAACATCCTCCCCCAGGACCGTCACGTTCTCCATACGCACCTGAGAGAGAAGACATACACCTGGGTCACATACTGTAGAAATGGAAAATACATTCAATATATTGATAGAATATATTTCAAGCGAGCAGAGGTGCATTTGATGATTTGGCTTGACGTTGGAGTAATCGTTACTCCCCGACCTGGGTCACGCTACTCCCCGACCTGGGTCACGTTACTCCCCGACCTGGGTCACGCTACTCCCCGACCTGGGTCACGTTACTGGACATTACGGGAAATACTTTCAAAATGATTTCAAGAACAGTGAGGAACAGAAAGCGCTACACAGACATGATTAAGACAGGAAGAAACATCATATTTTCTGTTTTATTTGACTATTCAGTTATAGATCAATCAGACCTGGCTCACATGCTGTATGTACATCGTGGACAAAACATTAAGAACACCTGCTCTTTCCATGACAGACTGACCAGTTGAATCCAGGTGAAAGCTATGATCCCTTACTGATATCACTTGTTAAATCCACTTCAATCAGTGTAGATGAAGGGGAGGAGACGGGTTAAAGAAGGACTTTTAAGCCTTGAGACATTGAAGGGCACACATATACAATCCGAGGGTGAATAGGCAAGACCAAAGATTTAAGTTCCTTTGAATGGGATATGGTAGTAGGTGCCAGGCGCACCGGTTTGGGTCAAGAACTGCAATGCTGCTGGATTTTTCATACTCAACAGTTTCCCGTGTGTATCAAGAATGGACATCCAGCCAACTTGACACAACTGTGGGAAGCATTGTAGTCGACATGGACCAGCATCCCTGTGGAACGCTTTCCACACCTTGTCGAGTCCCAACGCCCCGACCAATTGAGGCTGTTCTGACAGAAAACAGGGGGTCCAACTCAATATTAGGAAGGTGTCCTTAAATGTTTTGTACACTCCGTTTGTTTGTGAAATACTATTAAAAACATAAAACATATTTGAGGTACGCTTAATTTGGCCATTTGGGACTATTCCATTGTGTCATGTACTGTGCGATGATATATGCCTCCAGGGTACACTATGTATTCCCATCAGAGCAGTGAACCGTGATAAGGCAGTATGTCCTCTACTCACCATAATAATCTTTTGCTTTATGATATGACCATATCAAACTAAATGTATTAGAGTGAGTGTGTTCTTCTCTGTTCACCCACTGTCCTACGGAGGAGCGCCACCCTACGACGCAGGACTCTAGCCAGGAGTGTGACCTGCCCCTTGACCCCTTCAGTGCCGTACATGTCTTTATCCTGACCTCGTTCCTCCAGCACCACCCCCCACCCCGATGGTCAAGTTGGGCCCGAGGCTGTAAGGTCCTGGAGAGACACAGAGCAATGACCGGTTAAAACAGGGCATGTAATCATAAACCTGATCTAGGATCAGGTCCTGTCCATATAAATCAGGTTAGAACAGGGCATGTATTCATAAACTTGATCTAGGATCAGGTCCTGTCCATAGAATCTTATTAATTTTGATCTAAAAGGCAAAGCTGATGCTCTGGATTCCTACTGCATGTGAAGTCCTGTTCTTCTGCTGGTCCTGAGGCGCCCTCTGGTGGGACGTATGTGTAAACGTGTGGTTACAGTGTGTATGGCCTGAAACCTTCTACCACCGTCTACTAGTGCATATTCAGAAACAACCCCTAGCCTCTAATCCTTGGACACTTGTGTAGATCTGAAAGGAAGGGTAAGGTGTCAGCAATACGGAGGAAGTAGCTCCAAGCCAACCAGAGGACAGCAATATGGAGGAAGTACCTCCAAGCCAACCAGAGGACAGCAATATGGAGGAAGTAGCTCCAAGCCAACCAGAGGACAGCAATATGGAGGAAGTACCTCCAAGCCAACCAGAGGACAGCAATATGGAGGAAGTAGCTCCAAGCCAACCAGAGGACAGCAATATGGAGGAAGTACCTCCAAGCCAACCAGAGGACAGCAATATGGAGGAAGTACCTCCAAGCCAACCAGAGGACAGCAATATGGAGGAAACACCTCCAAGCCAACCAGAGGACAGCAATATGGAGGAAACACCTCCAAGCCAACCAGAGGACAGCAATATGGAGGAAGTACCTCCAAGCCAACCAGAGGACAGCAATATGGAGGAAACACCTCCAAGCCAACCAGAGGACAGCAATATGGAAGAAACACCTCCAAGCCAACCAGAGGACAGCAATATGGAGGGAATACCTCCCCTAGTTGAAAGGTGATGAGACTCAGGCACCCCCCCATTGGTTCTGGAACAGACAAGGTGCAAATAAAATGTCCAATTTGGCATCAATAACATGACAGTAATTCTATCTCAAACAAACATGTGAAAAGCAATTAATTAAAAACCCACCACAGTAGGTGTGACTAAAGAAGGTCACATGACTTTGTCTACTACCTATACCAATGATCTGCTGTCCAGAGGGTAACAGCAAACAGATCAATGTTTTCCCCCAATAAAATTAACACAATTGACTCAAGAGGTGCTAATCAATCCATCTCTGAAACCTCTCAAAGAGCCAGAGTAAAATAATACAGCTAGCTAGGGTAGCTACAAGTCAAGTAGTAGGCTACTCACCCCTCGCACTAAGACAAAAACAACTTAGGGACAGCAGGTAGAACTAGCGGTTCATAGCGTTGGGCCAGTAATCAAAAAGGTTGCTGGTTCGAATCCCTGAGCCAACTAGGTGAAAAATCTGTCTGTGCCCTTGAGTAAGTAAACTTAACTCTAATTGCTCCTGTAAGTCACTCTGGATAAGAGTGTCTGCTAAATGACACATCAAGAACGCTAAGGTTCACCTTCTAAGTTTGCTAGCTATTTAACTAGCAAGCTTGACTGTCCCTTTATAAAAGCCAAAGAATGCTTAGAACAGTTTTATGAATTTCTCATGCAGTTAAATGGCTAGACAAATAAACTCAGCAAAAAAAGAAACGTCCCTTTTTCAGGACCCTGTCTTTCAAAGATAATTCGTAAAAATCCAAATAACTTCACAGATCTTCATTGTGAAGGGTTTAAACACTGTTTCCCATGCTTGTTCAATGAACCATAAACAATTAACTTCTTATGGCTGCAGGGGCAGTATTGAGTAGCTTGGATGAAAGGTGCACAGAGGTGCCCAGAGTAAGTCATAGTTGCTAATATATGCATATTATTATTAGTATTGGATAGAAAACACTCTGACGTTTCTAAAACTGTTTGAATTATGTCTGTGAGTATAACATAACTCATATGGCAGGCAAAAACCTGAGAAAAAATCCAAACAGGAAGTGGGAATTCTGAGGCTGGTCGATTTTCAACCAAGATCCTATTGAAATCACAGCGAGATATGGATGAGTTTGCACATCCTACGGCTTCCACTAGATGTCAACAGTCTGTAGAACCTTGTCTGATGCCTCTACTGTGAAGTGGGGCCGAAGGAGACAGGAGTTAGTCAGGTCTATCATGACCTGACCATGCGCGTTCACATGAGAGGGAGCTCTGTTCCATCGCTCATCTGAAGTCAATGTAATTCTCCGGTTGGAACGTTATTCAAGATTTATTTTAAAAACATTCTAAAGATTGGATTTGTTGGATTTGTTTACCAAACACGCTACAAAAATAGCTATTTGGACATAAATGATGGACATTACCGAACAAAACTAACATTTCTTGTGGAAGTGGGAGTCCTGGGAGTATCCGACGAAGATCAGCAAAGGTAAGTGAAGATTTATAATGCTTTTTATGAGTTTTGTTGACTGCACAAGTTGGCGGGTAACTGTATGGCTTGCTTTTGTGGCTGAACGCCGTTTTCAGATTATTGAATATTGTGTTTTGCCGTAAAGCTTTTTGAAATCTGACACAGCGGTTGCATTAAGAACAAGTGTATCTTTAATTCTATGTAACACATGTATCTTTCATCAAAGTATTTCTGTTATTTGACGTGGCTCTCTGCAATTTCTTCTGATATTTTGGAGGCATTTCTGAACATGGCGCCAATGTAAACTGAGGTTTTTGGATATAAATATGAACTTAATCGAACAAGACATATATGTAAGTCCTATGAGTGTCATCTGATGAAGATCATCAAAGGTTAGTGATTAATTTTAGCTATATTTCTGCTTTTTGCGACTCCTCTCTTTGGCTGGAAAAATGGCTGAATTTTTCTGGGAGTTGGTGTTGACCTAACATAATCGTTTGTGGTGATTTCGCTGAAAAGCCTATTTGAAATCGGACACTTTGGTGGGATTAACAACAAGATTACCTTTAAAATGGTATACGATACATGTATGTCTGAGTAATTTTAATTATGAGATTTCTGTTGTTTGAATTTGGCGCCCTGCACTTCGACTGGCTGTTGTCATATCATCCCGTTAACGGGATTGCAGCCATAAGAAGTTTTAAGGCAATAAATAGGCCATGGTGGCGAAGTAATTACAATATAGCAATTAAACACTGGAATGGTAGATGTGCAGAAGATGAATGTGCAAGTAGAGATACTGGGGTGCAAAGGAGCAAGATAAATAAATACAGTATGGGGATGAGGTAGATTGGATGGGCTGTTTACAGATGGGCTATGTACAGTTGCAGTGATCTGTGAGCTGCTCTGACAGCTGGTGCTTAAAGCTAGTGAGGGAGATATGAGCCTCCAGCTTCAGAGATTTTTGCAGTTCGTTCCAGTCATTGGCAGCAGAGAACTGAAAGGAAAGACAACCATTGGCTTTGGGGGTGACCAGTGAAATATACCTGCTGAAGCGCGTGCTACGAGTGGGTGCTGCTATGGTGACCAGTGAGCTGAGATAAGGCGGGGCTTTACCTAGCAGAGACTTGTAGATAACCTGTAGCCAGTGGGTTAGGTGACGAGTATGAAGCGATGGCCAACCAACGAGAGCGTACAGGTCGCAATGGTGGGTAGTGTATGGGGCTTTGGTGACAGAACGGATGGCACTGTGATAGACTGCATCCAATTTGTTGAGTAGAGTGTTGGAGGTTATTTTATAGATGACATCACCGAAGATGAGTATCAGTAGGATGGTCAGTTTTACGAGGGTATGTTTGGCAGCATGAGTGAAGGATGCTTTGTTGCGATATAGGAAGCCGATTCTAGATTTAATTTTGGATTGGAGATGCTTAATGTGAGTCTGGAAGGAGAGTTTACAGTCTAACCAGACACCCAGGTATTTGTAGTTGTCCACGTATTGTAAGTCAGAGCCGTCCAGAGCCGTCCAGAGTAGTAATGCTGGACGGGCGAGCAGGTGCGGGCAGTGATCGCTTGAACAGCATGCATTTAGCTTTACTTGCGTTTAAGAGCAGTTGGAGGCCACGGAAGGAGAGTTGTATGGCATTGAAGCTCGTCTGGAGGTTAGTTAACACAGTGTCCAAAGAGGGGCCAGAAGTATACAGAATGGTGTCGTCTGCGTAGAGGTGGATCAGAGAATCACCAGCAGCAAGAGCAACATCATTGATGTATACAGAGAAGAGAGTCGGCCCGAGAATTGAACCTAGTGGCACCCCCATAGAGACTGCCAGAGGTCCGGACAACAGGCCCTCCGATTTGACACACTGAACTCTATCAGAGAAGTAGTTGGTAAACCAGGCGAGGCAATCATTTGAGAAACCAAGGCTGTCGAGTCTGCCAATAAGAATGTGGTGATTGACAGAGTCGAAAGCCTTGACCAGGTCGATGAATACGGCTGCGCAGTAATATCTCTTATCGATGGCGGTTATGATGTTTAGGACCTTGAGCGTGGCTGAGGTGCACCCATGACCAGATCTGAAACCAGATTGCACAGCGGAGAAGGTACGGTGGGATTCGAAATGGTCGGTAATCTGTTTGTTAACTTGGCTTTCGAAGACCTTAGAAAGACAGGGTAGGATAGATATAGGTCTGTAGCAGTTTGGGTCTAGAGTGTCTCCCCTTTGAAGAGGGGGATGACCGCGGCAGCTTTCCAATCTTTGGGAATCTCAGACGATACGAAAGAGGTTAAACAGACTGGTAATAGGGGTTGCAACAATTTCGGCAGATATTTTTAGAAAGAGAGGGTCCAGATTGTCTAGCCCGGCTGATTTGTATGGGTCCAGATTTTGCAGCTCTTTCAGAACATCAGCTATCTGGATTTGGTGAAGGAGAAATGGGGGAGGCTTGGGTGAGTTGCTGTGGGGGGTGGAGGGCTGTTGATCGGGGTAGGGGTAGCCAGGTGGAAAGCATGGCCAGCCGTAGAGAAATGCTTATTGAAATTCTCAGTTATAGTGGATTTATTGGTGGTGACCGTGTCACCTAGCCTCAGTGCAGTGGGCAGCTGGGAGGAGGTGCTCTTATTCTCCATGGACTTTACAGTGTCCCAGAACTTTTTTGAGTTAGTACTACAGGATGTAAATTTCTGTTTGAAAAAGCTAGCCTTAGCTTTCCTAACTGCCTGTGTATATTTGTTCCTGACTTCCCTGAAAAGTTGCATATCGTGTGGGCTATTCGATGCTAATGCCGTGCGCCACAGGATGTTTTTGTGCTGGTCAAGGGCAGACAGGTCTGGAGTGAACCATGAGCTATATCTATTCCTAGTTCTACATTTTTTGAATGGGGCGTGCTTATTTAAGATGGTGAGGAAGGCACTTTTAAAGAATAGCCAGGCATCATCTACTGACGGGATGAGGTCAATGTCATTCCAGGATACCCCGGCCAGGTCAATGAGAAAGGCCTGCTCGCAGAAGTGTTTTAGGGAGCGTTTGACAGTGATGAGGGGTGGTCGTTTGGTTGCAAACCCATTACGGATGCAACTAATCACAATGTCCAACAAGACTCCAGATATGAACACCTTTTATTGGTGCTTTGCTTTTATCAAAGCTCTCTGATTCAGATCCTGATCATTTATAAAGCCACAATGCTTCTTCTTCTGCTCTGTCGAGATGCAGGGAATCAAAACAAAGCCCCTCCGGGTCACTGACTGACCTTTCTTAAAACCTCCTTATCTTCTGGTGAAAGAATGACATTTCATGAATGGCTTCATGTATTATTGCTTAATCAGGATACTTCTAGAAGTATCAGATCAGCCTATGGTATATTTAATGTGATATACAGTTGAAGTCGGAAGTTTACATACACTTAGGTTGGAGTCGTTAAAACTCTTTTTTCAACCACTCCACACATTTCTTGTTAACAAACTATAGTTTTGGCAAGTCGGTTAGGACATCTACTTTGTGAATGATGCAAGTAATTTTTCCAACAATTGTTTACAGACAGATTATTTCACTTATAATTCACTGTATCACAATTCCAGTGGGTCAGAAGTTTACATACACTAAGTTGACCGTGCCTTTAAACAGCTTGGAAAATTCGAGAAAATTATGTCATGGCTTTAGAAGCTTCTGATAGGCTAATATACATAATTTGAGTCAACTGGAGGTGTACCTGTGGGTGTATTTCAAGGCCTACCTTCAAACTCAGTGCGTCTTTGCTTGACATCATGGGGAAATCAGCCAAGACCTCAGAAATGTTTTTTTAGACATTAGTCTGGTTCATCCTTGGGAGCAATTTCCAAACGCCTGAAGGTACCACGTTCAACTGTACAAACAATAGTACACAAGTATAAACACCATGGGACCACGCAGCCGTCATACTGCTCAGGAAGGAGACGCATTCTGTCTCCTAGAGATGAACGTACTTTGGTGCAAAAAGTGCAAATCGATCACAGAACAACAGCAAAGGACCTTGTGAAGATGCTGGAGGAAACAGGTACAAAAGTATCTATATCCACAGTAAAACGAGTCCTATATCGATATAACCTGTAAGGCCGCTCAGCAAGGAAGAAGCCACTGCTCCAAAACCGCCATAAAAAAGCCAGATGACGGTTTGCAACTGCACATGGGGACAAAGATTGTGCTTTTTGGAGAAATGTCCTCTGGTCATATGAAACAAAAATAGAACTGTTTGGCCATAATGACCATCGTTATGTTTGGAAGAAAAAGGGGGAGGCTTGCAAGCTGAAGAAAACCATCCCAACCGTGAAGCAGGGGGGTGGCAGCATCATGGTGTGGAGGTGCTTTGCTGCAGGAGGGACTGGTGCACTTCATTGGCTAACCGGGCTATCTGCATTGTGTCCCACCCACCACCCCGCCAACCCATCTTTTACGCTACCTACTCTCTGTTCATCATATATGCATAGTCACTTTAACCATATCTACATGTACATACTACCTCAATCAGCCTGACTAACCGGTGTCTGTATGTAGCCTCGCTACTTCTATAGCCTCGCTACTGTATATAGCCTGTCTTTTTACTGTTGTTTTATTTCTTTACCTACCTATTGTTCACCTAATACCTTTTTTGCACTATTGGTTAGAGCCTGTAAGTAAGCATTTCACTGTAAGGTCTACCCTGTTGTATTCAGCGCACGTGACAAATAAACTTTGATTTGATTTCACAAAATAGATGGCATCATGAGGAAAGGAAAATTATGTGGATATATTGAAGCAACATCTCAAGACATCAGTCAGGAAGTTAAAGCTTGGTCGCAAATGGGTCTTCCAAATGGACAATGACCCCAAGCATACTTCCAAAGTTGTGGAAAAATGGCTTAAGGACAACAAAGTCAAGGTATTGGAGTGGCCATCACAAAGCCCTGACCTCAATCCTATAGAAGATTTGTGGGCAGAACTGAAAAAGCGTGTGCGAGCAAGGAGGCCTACAAACCTGACTCAGTTCCACCAGTTCTGTCAGGAGGAATGGGCCAAAATTCACCCAACTTATTGTGGGAAGCTTGTGGAAGGCTACCAGAAACATTTGACCCAAGTTAAACAATTTAAAGGCAATGCAACCAAATAGTAATTGAGTATATGTAAACTTCTGACCCTCTGGGAATGTTATGAAAGAAATAAAAGCTGAAATAAATCATTCTCTCTACTATTATTCTGACATTTCATATTCTTAAAATAAAGTGGTGATCCTAACTGACCATTCAATTAAATGTCAGGAATTGTGAAAAACTGAGTTTAAATGTATTTGGCTAAGGTGTATGTAAACTTCCGACTTCAACTGTACTTATAGAAGGATCAGATCAGCCTATGGTATGTTTCATATCAGGACACACAACTGCAATGCATTTTGACTGCTAGTCTTCTTCAGGCAGCGTGAAGATTAGCAGCATGATGAAGATTCTAGCAGCATGATGAAGACTCTAGCAGCATGAATAAGACAGCCTGATGAAGACTCTAGCAGCACGACGAAGACTCGAGCAGCACGAAGAAGACTCGAGCAGCACGAAGAAGACTCGAGCAGCACGAAGAAGACTCGAGCAGCACGAATAAGACTCGAGCAGCACGAATAAGACTCGAGCAGCACGAATAAGACTCGAGCAGCACGAATAAGACTCGAGCAGCACGAATAAGACTCGAGCAGCACGAATAAGACTCGAGCAGCACGAATAAGACTCGAGCAGCACGAATAAGACTCGAGCAGCACGAATAAGACTCGAGCAACACGAATAAGACTCGAGCAGCACGAATAAGACTCGAGCAGCACGAATAAGACTCGAGCAACACGAAGAAGACTCTAGCAACACGAAGAAGACTCTAGCAACACGAAGAAGACTCTAGCAACACGAAGAAGACTCTAGCAACACAAAGAAGACTCTAGCAACACGAAGAAGACTCTAGCAACACGAAGAAGACTCTAGCAGCACGAAGAAGACTCTAGCAGCACGAAGAAGACTCTAGCAGCACGAAGAAGACTCTAGCAGCACGAATAAGACTCTAGCAACACAAAGAAGACTCTAGCAACACGAAGAAGACTCGAGCAGCACGAAGAAGACTCGAGCAGCACGAAGAAGACTCTAGCAGCACGAAGAAGACTCTAGCAGCACGAATAAGACTCTAGCAGCACGAAGAAGACTCTAGCAGCACGAAGAAGACTCTAGCAGCACGAAGAAGACTCTAGCAGCACGAAGAAGACTCTAGCAGCACGAAGAAGACTCTAGCAGCATGAAGAAGACTCTAGCAGCACGAAGAAGACTCTAGCAGCACGAAGAAGACTCTAGCAGCACGAAGAAGACTCTAGCAGCACAAATAAGACTCTAGCAGCACAAAGAAGACTCTAGCAACACGAAGAAGACTCTAGCAGCACGAAGAAGACTCTAGCAGCACGAAGAAGACTCTAGCAGCACAAAGAAGACTCTAGCAGCACGAAGAAGACTCTAGCAGCACGAAGAAGACTCTAGCAGCACGAAGAAGACTCTAGCAGCACGAAGAAGACTTTAGCAGCACGAAGAAGACTTTAGCAGCATGAAGAAGACTCTAGCAGCACGAATAAGACTTTAGCAGCATGAAGAAGACTCTAGCAGCACAAATAAGACTCTAGCAGCACGAAGAAGACTCTAGCAGCACGAAGAAGACTCTAGCAGCACGAAGAAGACTTTAGCAGCACGAAGAAGACTTTAGCAGCATGAAGAAGACTCTAGCAGCATGAAGAAGACTCTAGCAGCATGAAGAAGACTCTAGCAGCATGAAGACTCTAGCAGCATGAAGAAGACTCTAGCAGCATGAAGAAGACTCTAGCAGCATGAAGAAGACTCTAGCAGCATGAAGAAGACTCTAGCAGCATGAAGAAGACTCTAGCAGCATGAAGACTCTAGCAGCATGAAGACTCTAGCAGCATGAAGAAGACTCTAGCAGCATGAAGACTCTAGCAGCATGAAGAAGACTCTAGCAGCATGAAGAAGACTCTAGCAGCATGAAGACTCTAGCAGCATGAAGAAGACTCTAGCAGTTGAAACGTGTAGCAGTTGTTTTTAGACAGTAAGAATGAAATACAAAATAAGAGACAAAAAAACGACACAGAAACATTTGTTTCTTAAATAAATGTTTTATAGCTCACATTCAATGTTGTCATAAAGAGGTCATATTATAATTCTTAAAAAAATATCCATCCATGCAACGACAACAGAAGGAAAAAGATACTCTCGGGTAATATATATATATATATATATTCTTCTACAAGTAATTTCTCAGATCTATGGAAACACTGATAACATCAACCACAGAGGAAGAATTCTCACTACTTCTTCCAGATCCCTTTATAGACTCATGTGGATTCTTCTTACATTCTTTTATAACATTTTTGATTAGTATATTCCATTATCTTTGTTCTAAATGGGCACCCTATTCCCTATATAGTGCACTATTTTAGACCAGGGACCATTGGGCTCCCGAGTGGTACTGCATCTCAGTGCTAAAGAGGTGTCAGTACAGACCCGGGTTCGATTCCAGGCTGTATCACAACCGACCGTGATTGGGAGTCCCATAGGGCGGCACACAATTGGCCCAGCGTCGTCCGAGTTTGGCCGTCGTTGTAAATAAGAATTTGTTCTTAATTGACTTACCTAGTTAAATAAAGGTTAAATAAATACAATACAAGTAGTACACTATAGGGAATAGGGTTCTGGTCTAAAGTAGTACACTATAGGGAATAGGGTTCTGGTCTAAAGTAGTGCACTATAGGGAATAGGGTTCTGGTCTAAAGTAGTACACTATAGGGAATAGGGTGCCATTTGGGACGCAGCTGTCGTCTCTGGCGGTTTGTTTGGCTGCAAACTAAAAACACATTTTCCTTGAGGAAACTTCATTTTAGACAAATGCCCCCTTTTTTAAAAGGTTAAAACAAATTAAGATAACACTTTTTCCTTTTTTTGGAAGATGGTAATATATGTCTAGCAAGCTGCTTTGAAAATACATTTCTTTGGGCATCTTGAAATTGTTTTTTCCTTCCATCTAAACCCATGTTATTCCTCCAAAGCATTTCTCTGGGTTAATTAACCAGAACAATGTGTTTCTGGACAATAACACATTACAAAGCCCTGCCAAGTAGACTGATAGACAGGTCTTCCTTCACCAACAGGTGGAAATGCCATTATCATATTTTTCCATATTAATAAGAGTATGAAGAAAAAAAGGTATTGAATAAATAAGAATGAGTTTGGAACTCTGGGGGTCAGCAGACGACGACGCAACTCTTTAAACAGTTGTGGAGGAGAGTGACTTGACTTTCTTCTGGAGACTTTTTCTCCATAAATGGCAATATCCAGAAACAAGGGATCACAAATCTAAACACAAATAGAACCCAATAGAATTGGTTCTAGAATCAGAATAGAATGTAGTAGATAGAATTGGTTCTAGAATCAGAATAGAATGTAGTAGATAGAATTGGTTCTAGAATCAGAATAGAATGTAGTAGATAGAATTGGTTCTAGAATCAGAATAGAATGTAGTAGATTCATCTCTAAACCTTAGTCAGTCATTCAACAGTTCTGTTTTGTTACTACTGCAGTAGTAATAAGTGCTTTTTACAATTCTGGCCACATCAAAAAGTCAGATCATGTGCTTGTGTAGAATTAGAGCATAGATAGACTTAATAATAAAATATTATAGCACAGTAGTGCTTTTAGTCACAGTAGGGTTGCAAAGTTCTGGTAACTTCCTCAAAAAACCCAAAGGTTTTTCCAGAACTATTGATAGGAGGATTCCTGATTTCCTGCTTACGCCATCCTGATTCTGGGAACCTTCCAACTGGAATTTCTCGAAAACCTTCCAACTGGAGTTTCTCGAAAACCTGGGAATTTCGCGAAAGTTTTTTAGAAAGGTTTGTGGTCATACGCACGTCTTTAAAAGCGTCGTTGCTGGGCTGTGTCGGATTGAAACGTTGTCAATAAAGCTGTGGGAGCATCAACAGTGTGTGAGGGCCTTCCTGTTCTTCACACATTTGGGGAAAGTTACCAGAAATGTACACACCTATCAGTGATATTCAACTGAAAAAAGACCAGACCTGCATCCTGCCAGAGCAGAGGGGGAACAATGATCCACATGAACTGTTATGATTTATGGCTACAGTGCAACATTCTACAACCAATCTACACAGAGAGACATCCTAACCAAATGACTGCCTCTCACTCCATGGTGAGTAGGCTGGGGGACAAAGGGAGGACACAGAAGAGGAAGAGAAGAGAGAGAGAGTGGTGAGGGAAGAGTGGACAGTCTCTTACTAACTTTTTGCTACACGTGCTAAAATGGAGGACAAGGGTTCACTGTGTATCGGTGGTGAGAGACTAGCAGACCTGGGTTCAAATACTACTTCAAAATATTTTAAATGCTTTGAGTGTTTACTTCAGTCTGCCTGTTGTTCCAGATCACGGGTAGGATTTGCACTTTTGTGACTATTCTATTTGTTTAATTTTACCATGCAAGCTCAATCAAGCCCTGCTTAAAGTATCTGAAATAATTTGAACCCAGGTCTGGCGATAAGTCCGCCCCTTGACGTGACTTAAACGCCCCCAGAAGAAAATAAGTACTATAACATTTAAAAAAATAATAATAATAATCATGCTTTGATGCTTTCAATTCACCTTCAACAGTGAAAAAAAAAAAAAAAAAAGGAAAGAGATATTTGATATTTTCAGGATCATAAAATCAGAGAAAGTTGTAAAGATGAAGGAGTCCCAATGGCATACCTGGGCTGGGACCGGCCTAAATACCAGACACTGGTAGAGGGAGGGACTGACCAAGATCAGGAAGAAAATATATTTAAATAATAATATTCTAGAACTTTAAAATGAAACGGTCGGTTACTCTTTTGGAACTGAATAAGAGAGATGAGTATAAAAAGCAACAACATATAACGGACCTGTTTCTAAATTAGATGACCGTGTGCAGACAGACAGACAGACAGACAGACAGACAGACAGACAGACAGACAGACAGACAGACAGACAGACAGACAGACAGACAGACAGGCAGGCAGGCAGGCAGGCAGGCAGACAGACAGACAGACAGGCAGGCAGACACAGACAGACAGACAGGCAGACAGACAGGCAGACAGACAGGCAGACAGGCAGACAGACACAGACAGGCAGGCAGACACAGACAGGCAGGCAGACAGGCAGACAGGCAGGCAGACACAGACAGGCAGGCACAGGCAGACAGACAGGCAGACACAGACAGACAGACAGACAGACAGGCAGACAGACAGACAGGCAGGCAGACAGGCAGGCAGGCAGACAGACAGACAGACAGGCAGACAGGCAGACACAGACAGGCAGGCAGACAGGCAGGCAGACAGACAGGCAGACAGACAGGCAGACAGGCAGACACAGACAGACAGACAGACAGGCAGACACAGACAGACAGACAGGCAGGCAGACAGACAGACAGACAGGCAGGCACAGACAGACACAGACAGACAGACAGACAGACAGGCAGACAGACAGACAGAGCAGTGTGGTATTTCAGCCTGAAGGTTGCGTCTCTTAATTGCACCCTATTACCCATGTAGGTCACTACTTATGACCAGGTCCCATAGGGCATAGGGAAACCCATAGGGCTCTGGTCAAAAGTAGTGCACTAGATAGGGAATAGGGTGCTATTTCAGCCACACATGGGTTGTATTTATTTTTAAACTTATTTTATCCAGAGGCAGAGCCAAGTATTAACCCTTTACCTCCCTTCTTTGTTTTACAGTAAAGCTCTCATCCTCTCACAGCAGCCTGTAAGAAAGCTCCTTTCTTTGTTTTACAGTAAAGCTCTCAACTCTCACAGCAGCCTGTAAGAAATCTGCTCTTTCTTGTTTTACAGTAAAGCTCTCATCTCTAACAGCAGCCTGTAAGCTCCTTTCTTTGTTTTACAGTAAAGCTCTCATCTCTCACAGCAGCATGTAAGAAAGCTCCTTTCTTTGTTTTACAGTAAAGCTCTCAACTCTCACAGCAGCCTGTAAGAAATCTGCTCTTTCTTGTTTTACAGTAAAGCTCTCATCTCTAACAGCAGCCTGTAAGCTCCTTTCTTTGTTTTACAGTAAAGCTCTCATCTCTCACAGCAGCATGTAAGAAAGCTCCTTTCTTTGTTTTACAGTAAAGCTCTCAACTCTCACAGCAGCCTGTAAGAAATCTGCTCGTTCTTGTTTTACAGTAAAGCTCTCATCTCTAACAGCAACCTGTAAGCTCCTTTCCTTGTTTTACAGTAAAGCTCTCATCTCTCACAGCAGCCTGTAAGAAAGCTCCTTTGTTTTACAGTAAAGCTCTCATCTCTAACAGCAGCCTGTAAGAAAGCTCCCTTCTTTGTTTTACAGTAAAGCTCATCTCTAACAGCAGCCTGTAAGCTCCTTTCTTTGTTTTACAGTAAAGCTCTCATCTCTAACAGCAACCTGTAAGCTCCTTTGTTTTACAGTAAAGCTCTCATCTCTAACAGCAGCCTGTAAGAAAGCTCCCTTCTTTGTTTTACAGTAAAGCTCTCATCTCTCACAGCAGCCTGTAAGCTCCTTTCTTTGTTTTACAGTAAAGCTCTCATCTCTCACAGCAGCCTGTAAGATAGCTCCTTTTTCTTTTTAAGCCCTGATAGGAATACTGCTGTAAGGGACTTAGCTAAGTCCCTTTCCCCAAGACCCCACGCTAACCCAACCCACCCACCCACTGTCCCCACCAACCCTCAACACACACAGATAGACGGGTACCTCTTCCCTGTACCAGTCCCACACCGGAGACGGGCTAAAATGGCACTATTCCCTATATAGTTCACTACTTTAGACCAGAGCCTTATGGGTTTCCCTATGGGCCCTGGTCCAAAGAAGCACACTATAAAGGGAATAGGGTTGACATTTGAGACAAAGAAAAGGCCCTGGACCTGGACTTGCCCTGAGTAGTAGCTGCTTTACTTTCAAACCAAACCCTGCAATACTTCAGCTGGCCACATAGCGGCGACAAACCCACAAGGCAAACAGACATTGCCCCTCTGTTTTTCCTTCAGAGGAATGGCAGCCATCTCTGTGCAGGAGGACGTAACAGGACTGTAGATGCTCCCTGTACGTTTCTCATGAGTCTAATCTAGCAGAGAGGATATAACAGGACTGTAGATGCTCCCTGTACGTTTCTCATGAGTCTAACCTAGCAGAGAGGATATAACAGGACTGTAGATGCTCCCTGTACGTTTCTCATGAGTCTAACCTAGCAGAGAGGATATAACAGGACTGTAGATGCTCCCTGTACGTTTCTCATGAGTCTAACCTAGCAGAGAGGATATAACAGGACTGTAGATGCTCCCTGTACGTTTCTCATGAGTCTAACCTAGCAGAGAGGATATAACAGGACTGTAGATGCTCCCTGTACGTTTCTCATGAGTCTAACCTAGCAGAGAGGATATAACAGGACTGTAGATGCTCCCTGTACGTTTCTCATGAGTCTAACCTAGCAGAGAGGATATAACAGGACTGTAGATGCTCCCTGTACGTTTCTCATGAGTCTAACCTAGCAGAGAGGATATAACAGGACTGTAGATGCTCCCTGTACGTTTCTCATGAGTCTAACCTAGCAGAGAGGATATAACAGGACTGTAGATGCTCCCTGTACGTTTCTCATGAGTCTAACCTAGCAGAGAGGATATAACAGGACTGTAGATGCTCCCTGTACGTTTCTCATGAGTCTAACCTAGCAGAGAGGATATAACAGGACTGTAGATGCTCCCTGTACGTTTCTCATGAGTCTAACCTAGCAGAGAGGATATAACAGGACTGTAGATGCTCCCTGTACGTTTCTCATGAGTCTAACCTAGCAGAGAGGATATAACAGGACTGTAGATGCTCCCTGTACGTTTCTCATGAGTCTAACCTAGCAGAGAGGATATAACAGGACTGTAGATGCTCCCTGTACGTTTCTCATGAGTCTAACCTAGCAGAGAGGATATAACAGGACTGTAGATGCTCCCTGTACGTTTCTCATGAGTCTAACCTAGCAGAGAGGATATAACAGGACTGTAGATGCTCCCTGTACGTTTCTCATGAGTCTACTCTAGAAGGAGCACAACAGTCAGAGAGGAGAGTGACCTTTACAGCCTACGGTCATGACCTTTAACCTTTACAGTCAGACTCCACTCCATCACCCAGGTTCTTCTTGTTTTCATATTAATTCTGACCTTTTCTTTCCTTCTCCAAATGTAATCATCAAGGATAGGGGTAGTAGCACTTTAGGAGAGGAGGAGGATGAGGAGGGTGGACAGATCTGAAGACGCAGGATGAAGATGTGTCAGGTTACCGCTACGGGTTCTCTTCTCCTGAACGATGGCCATTGGTACGTCCCAAATGGTAACCTATTCCCTACACAGTGCACTTGTTTTGACCCGAGCCATGTGGGCCCTGGTCAAAGAGCCATGTGGGCCCTGGTCAAAGAGCCCCGTGGGCCCTGGTCAAAGAGCCCCGTGGGCCCTGGTCAAAGAGCCCCGTGGGCCCTGGTCAAAGAGCCCCGTGGGCCCTGGTCAAAGAGCCCCGTGGGCCCTGGTCAAAGAGCCATGTGGGCCCTGGTCAAAGAGCCATGTGGGCCCTGGTCAAAGAGCCATGTGGGCCCTGGTCAAAAGTAGTGCACTATAAAGGGAATAGGGAATACCCTTTGAGACAGATCCAATGTGTCAGTCCCAGGTTCTACCGCTACAGGTTCTACCGCTACAGGTTCTCCTCCTTTATGCCCTCCAGGATCTTGATGAGGCTCTCCAATCCAAACACGTAGCCTCGGTCCGGCCCGTCGTGCACCGTCTGGTCGTCACGGAAACCTTTGAAGGTGCTGTGGGCAAAGTCTATCATGCGGACGTCCACACTGATGCTAGGGCTGGAGGGGCGGGTTTGAGGACGAGGTGGGCCGTGAGGGTCCGAGGGAGGCTGCTGTGGCTGTGGAGGGGTGGTGGGGCAGTGTGGTGGTGGTAGGAGAGACTGCGGGAGCTGGAGGGGTTCTTCGGTCGGTCTCTGGACCGTTTGGAGACCCAATAGTAACCCCGGTCCCTGGACACTCATTCCTACTCCTGGTTTGACCAGCACCACCTCCTCCTTCTCGGAGGGCATCTCAGAGGCTGGCTGTGGTACAAGCCGTGGTGCTTTCTGCCAGACGTGGGCCAGCTCAGGCTCCTTCCCCTCATAGATGATGAGCAGGGAGGATGAGTAGAAGCGGTAGGTGGTCTGTCTCTCCAGAACGGCCTTCAGGTTGCGTAGTTTACACAGCATGGGCTCAAACAGGTCCTTCCTGAGCGACGCCCCGTTGTGCAGGTATTGGTGGAGGGCGTGGCGGAAACCCTCGATGGACAGGCTGCGGCCGTAGTACTTGTTCCTGCACAGATAGTGGCCCGTATCCATCTGGTACACCTGGACCATAGAGAGAACAGAGGTTACACCTGGACCATAGAGAGAACAGAGGTTACACCTGGACCATAGAGAGAACAGAGGTTACACCTGGACCATAGAGAGAACAGAGGTTACACCTGGACCATAGAGAGAACAGAGGTTACACCTGGACCATAGAGAGAACAGAGGTTACACCTGGACCATAGAACCACAGAGAGAACAGAGGTTAGACCTGGACCATAGAACCACAGAGAGAACAGAGGTTAGACCTGGACCATAGTTGGAGCTACTGTGTCTAGAGACAACCTCAGAATCTACGGGGTAGTCGGAGCTACTGTGTCTAGAGACAACCTCAGAATCTACGGGGTAGTCAGAGCTACTGTGTCTAGAGACAACCTCAGAATCTACGGGATAGTCGGAGATACTGTGTCTAGAGACAAGACAACCTCAGAATCTACGGGGTAGTCAGAGCTACTGTGTCTAGAGACAAGACAACCTCAGAATCTACGGGGTAGTCAGAGCTACTGTGTCTAGAGACAACCTCAGAATCTACGGGGTAGTCGGAGATACTGTGTCTAGAGACAACCTCAGAATCTACGGGGTAGTCGGAGCTACTGTGTCTAGAGACAACCTCAGAATCTACGGGATAGTCGGAGCTACTGTGTCTAGAGACAACCTCAGAATCTACGGCGTAGTCAGAGCTACTGTGTCTAGAGACAACCTCAGAATCTACGGGGTAGTCGGAGATACTGTGTCTAGAGACAACCTCAGAATCTACGGGGTAGTCGGAGCTACTGTGTCTAGAGACAACCTCAGAATCTACGGGGTAGTCAGAGCTACTGTGTCTAGAGACAACCTCAGAATCTACGGGGTAGTCAGAGCTACTGTGTCTAGAGACAACCTCAGAATCTACGGGGTAGTCGGAGCTACTGTGTCTAGAGACAACCTCAGAATCTACGGGGTAGTCGGAGCTACTGTGTCTAGAGACAACCTCAGAATCTACGGGATAGTCGGAGCTACTGTGTCTAGAGACAACCTCAGAATCTACGGGATAGTCGGAGCTACTGTGTCTAGAGACAACCTCAGAATCTACGGGGTAGTCGGAGATACTGTGTCTAGAGACAACCTTAGAATCTACGGGGTAGTCGGAGCTACTGTGTCTAGAGACAACCTCAGAATCTACAGCGTAGTCGGAGCTACTGTGTCTAGAGACAACCTCAGAATCTACGGGGTAGTCGGAGCTACTGTGTCTATAGACAACCTCAGAATCTACGGGGTAGTCGGAGCTACTGTGTCTAGAGACAACCTCAGAATCTACGGGGTAGTCAGAGCTACTGTGTCTAGAGACAACCTCAGAATCTACGGGATAGTCAGAGCTACTGTGTCTAGAGACAACCTCAGAATCTACGGGGTAGTCAGAGCTACTGTGTCTAGAGACAACCTCAGAATCTACGGGGTAGTCGGAGATACTGTGTCTAGAGACAAGACAACCTCAGAATCTACGGGGTAGTCAGAGCTACTGTGTCTAGAGACAACCTCAGAATCTACGGGGTAGTCGGAGCTACTGTGTCTAGAGACAACCTCAGAATCTACGGGGTAGTCGGAGCTACTGTGTCTAGAGACAACCTCAGAATCTACGGGGTAGTCGGAGCTACTGTGTCTAGAGACAACCTCAGAATCTACGGGGTAGTCGGAGCTACTGTGTCTAGAGACAACCTCAGAATCTACGGGGTAGTCGGAGCTACTGTGTCTAGAGACAACCTCAGAATCGACGGGGTAGTCGGAGCTACTGTGTCTAGAGACAACCTCAGAATCTACGGGGTAGTCAGAGCTACTGTGTCTAGAGACAAGACAACCTCAGAATCTACGGGGTAGTCGGAGCTACTGTGTCTAGAGACAACCTCAGAATCTACGGGGTAGTCGGAGCTACTGTGTCTAGAGACAACCTCAGAATCTACGGGGTAGTCGGAGCTACTGTGTCTATAGACAACCTCAGAATCTACGGGGTAGTCGGAGCTACTGTGTCTAGAGACAACCTCAGAATCTACGGGGTAGTCGGAGCTACTGTGTCTAGAGACAACCTCAGAATCTACGGGGTAGTCGAAGCTACTGTGTCTAGAGACAACCTCAGAATCTACGGGATAGTCGGAGCTACTGTGTCTAGAGACAACCTCAGAATCTACGGGATAGTCGGAGCTACTGTGTCTAGAGACAACCTCAGAATCTACGGGGTAGTTGGAGATACTGTGTCTAGAGACAAGACAACCTCAGAATCTACGGGGTAGTCAGAGCTACTGTGTCTAGAGACAACCTCAGAATCTACGGGGTAGTCGGAGCTACTGTGTCTAGAGACAACCTCAGAATCTACGGGGTAGTCGGAGCTACTGTGTCTAGAGACAACCTCAGAATCTACGGGGTAGTCGGAGCTACTGTGTCTAGAGACAACCTCAGAATCTACGGGGTAGTCGGAGCTACTGTGTCTAGAGACAACCTCAGAATCGACGGGGTAGTCGGAGCTACTGTGTCTAGAGACAACCTCAGAATCTACGGGGTAGTCAGAGCTACTGTGTCTAGAGACAAGACAACCTCAGAATCTACGGGGTAGTCGGAGCTACTGTGTCTAGAGACAACCTCAGAATCTACGGGGTAGTCGGAGCTACTGTGTCTAGAGACAACCTCAGAATCTACGGGGTAGTCGGAGCTACTGTGTCTAGAGACAACCTCAGAATCTACGGGGTAGTCGGAGCTACTGTGTCTAGAGACAACCTCAGAATCTACGGGGTAGTCGGAGCTACTGTGTCTAGAGACAACCTCAGAATCTACGGGGTAGTCGGAGCTACTGTGTCTAGAGACAACCTCAGAATCTACAGCGTAGTCGGAGCTACTGTGTCTAGAGACAACCTCAGAATCTACGGGGTAGTCGGAGCTACTGTGTCTAGAGACAACCTCAGAATCTACGGGGTAGTCGGAGCTACTGTGTCTAGAGACAAGACAACCTCAGAATCTACGGGGTAGTCGGAGCTACTGTGTCTAGAGACAACCTCAGAATCTACGGGGTAGTCGGAGCTACTGTGTCTAGAGACAAGACAACCTCAGAATCTACGGGGTAGTCGGAGCTACTAATCAATCCATCCTGCTCCAGAATAGACAAATCAAGAAAGCTATTAGAAATACTGCTACCATATAATTGATGGTACATATTTTAAGCATAATGCATCCATTTAATGCTAGGGAGCATGATTGTTCCTTGACAGGTCTTCTTGGCTTGCATAAGAGGTCTCCTAGCCTCAATGAGACTTCCATGTGAAATAAAGTTTAACAGAAGGTCAATTTCCTGATGAAAATGTGGGTGTTTGCTTCAGCTGTCTGAAAGCCTTTAGTGGAAAAACATCAATATTAACAAATGGTAAACGAACAAGAAGTAGGTCAGCCCTCACCTGCATTCCACAGACTCGCACGCCCAGGGTGGCGGAGGTGCTCTGCTCACACTTCTTCATCTGCCTGGCTGCCTTCTCCTCCGAGGCGTCGTCCCCGTGCTGCCGCGTGCCCATCTTCAGGTCCAGGATGCACGGGTAGCTGAAGTGGTGGACCACGTTCTCAAGGAGCAGGAACTCTAGGAGGGGTCAGAGGTCAAGGAGAACCACGCTCTCTCTCTCTTGGGGAACAAGGAATCAGCTAAACAATCAAAGTAATATTGCTGCTCCACTCATTCAGGGAGGAGGACAAAGACATGCAGTCTCCTCCAACTGTGGAGGAGGTGAGTTGGACTCACGTTATGAGGTAGTCCTGCCTGCTTCTTCAAATCAGTGTCACCCTCGATCCAAGAGAGCATTTCCTCTTGTTCTGATGGTTTGGCTATTAGGGCGTATCTTCCTGGGTTCAGAGCTTCCTGACTCAAAACACTTTGTAGCAATAGTGTAAGCATCTACAAACGATCTACACACAACTAACTCAAGTATCGCCAGTACTATTTAGCTGTACACAACAGGAGGCAAATATATCAAAACGTATACAGTATCTAATAGAGTGGAGAGGACATATGGGACGGAGTTGAGTAGAGGCAAATAACAGAGCAACACCATCATCTGGACTCCCCCACTGATTGTCAAGTTGCTTGGAACTTTGAAGACGTACTTCGAAGACCAATAACTAAGTCCGTAAGCTGTAGATGTGTAGAGGATCGTAATACCACAGTGGATAACACCCAGCCATCGTAATACCACAGTGGATAACACCCAGCCATCTTTATACTACAGTAGATAACACCCAGCCATCTTTATACTACAGTGGATAACACCCAGCCATCTTTATACTACAGTGGACAACACCCAGCCATCTTAATACCACAGTGGATAACACCCAGCCATCTTAATACCACAGTGGATAACACCCAGCCATCTTTATACTACAGTGGATAACACCCAGCCATTGTAATACTACAGTGGATAACACCCAGCCATCTTAATACTACAGTGGATAACACCCAGCCATCTTAATACTACAGTGGATAACACCCAGCCATCTTTATACTACAGTGGATAACACCCAGCCATCTTAATACTACAGTGGATAACACCCAGCCATCTTAATACCACAGTGGATAACACCCAGCCATCGTAATACTACAGTGGATAACACCCAGCCATCTTAATACCACAGTGGATAACACCCAGCCATCGTAATACCACAGTGGATAACACCCAGCCATCGTAATACCACAGTGGATAACACCCAGCCATCGTAATACCACAGTGGATAACACCCAGCCATCTTAATACCACAGTGGATAACACCCAGCCATCTTTATACTACAGTGGATAACACCCAGCCATCTTAATACTACAGTGGATAATACCCAGCCATCTTAATAACACAGTGGATAACACCCAGCCATCGTAATACTACAGTGGATAACACCCAGCCATCTTAATACTACAGTGGATAACACCCAGCCATCGTAATACCACAGTGGATAACACCCAAACATCGTAATACCACAGTGGATAACACCCAGCCATCGTAATACCACAGTGGATAACACCCAGCCATCTTAATACCACAGTGGATAACACCCAGCCATCTTAATACTACAGTGGATAACACCCAGCCATCGTAATACCACAGTGGATAACACCCAAACATCGTAATACCACAGTGGATAACACCCAGCCATCTTAATACCACAGTGGATAACACCCAGCCATCTTAATACCACAGTGGATAACACCCAGCCATCTTAATACCACAGTGGATAACACCCAGCCATCTTAATACCACAGTGGATAACACCCAGCCATCTTAATACTACAGTGGATAACACCCAGCCATCGTAATACCACAGTGGATAACACCCAGCCATCTTAATACCACAGTGGATAACACCCAGCCATCATAACGCTATACAGTCATTATAACACCCAGCCATCTTAATACCACAGTGGATAACACCCAGCCATCTTTATACTACAGTCATTATAACATCCAGCCATCTTAATACCACAGTGGATAACACCCAGCCATCTTTATACTACAGTCATTATAACATCCAACCATCGTAATACCACAGTGGATAACACCCAGCCATCGTAATACCACAGTGGATAACACCCAGCCATCTTAATACCACAGTGGATAACACCCAGCCATCTTAATACCACAGTGAATAACACCCAGCCATCTTAATACTACAGTGGATAACACCCAGCCATCATATTACCACAGTGGATAACACCCAGCCATCATATTACCACAGTGGATAACACCCAGCCATCGTAATGCTATACAGTCATTATAACACCCAGCCATCGTAATGCTATACAGTCATTATAACACCCAGCCATCGTAATGCTATACAGTCATTATAACACCCAGCCATCGTAATGCTATACAGTCATTATAACACCCAGCCATCGTAATGCTATACAGTCATTATAAAACCCTCCCAGCTGCTGTTAATCTTCTCTTATATCACAACTGTGCAGCCAAACCTCTATTAAACTCCTTCTGATCTGCTAGTTCAATCCAATTTGTACTGGTCCAGAACCTTCCAGCATTCTTTGAACAACAGGCATATCGTTAGTGGTAATTCTATAGGTCATTCTGGATTGGGACATACAGCTGGATCTACAAAACAGATGGTGTGGAAAGAGACCAATTATGTGTATAAACCCTAGATGACTGACAGGGGGCGCCGTTTTGAAGACACTGCTCAGCCATTTTTATCTACTGATTTTGAAAGCTATAGAAGTAAGTGCATTGTTTGTCTACATGCTATTTTTCCAAGTATATTCTGCTAGAGACATTTTTAATGCATACTTTTAAGTTATATTATGTGAATTAAAGATTTAAAAATAAAATAAATAAATATCCCTTTGAGGATGTTAGCTTTGAACCCAAGTGCAGGAGATCAAGTCACAGTAAAATGTCCCTTTTTCCTCTCACTGGTCAGAACGCTGAGCAAGAATGTGTGAGCATAGTGGACATTCTAATCTGCCCTTGACGTCTGTATTTACCACTTTGCGTTGCAGCTGTACGTGTCAGACTGAGGGACAGTGTTTTCCTTTAACATGGGGGGGGGGGCGGGCGGCTCCAAGGCTCATGTCTAATAAGCATTTCAAACAAAGAAGAAAAAAGGTTGATTGCAACGAGTCCGGTCGCCTACTCCTCTTCTTTCTTTAAACAAAGTAGAAAGACAGAGTCTGTGTCAGAAATGGCACCCTATTTCATAGTGCGCTACTTTAGACCAGGTCCTATAGGGAATAGGGTGCACTACTTTTGACCAGGTCCTATAGTGAATAGGGTGCACTACTTTAGACCAGGGCCCATAGGGAATAGGGTGCACTACTTTAGACCAGGTCCTATAGGGAATAGGGTGCACTACTTTTGACCAGGGCCTATAGGGAATAGGGTGCACTACTTTAGACCAGGGCCCATAGGGAATAGGGTGCACTACTTTTGACCAGGGCCCATAGGGAATAGGGTGCACTACTTTTGACCAGGGCCTATAGGGAATAGGGTGCACTACTTTTGACCAGGGCCTATAGGGAATAGGGTGCACTACTTTTGACCAGGGCCCATAGGGATTAGGGTGCCATTTGGGATGCAGGGAGATAGACAGTCAGGTACACAGTGACTGTCAACCACCCACTCCTAGGCCACCGGAGACAGAGACTAGGCTATTGTCCAAAATGCCACCCTATTCCCTACAGTACACTACTTTTGACCAGACACATAAGTGGCTGACATCACATTCCATTCCCAACACTGAGAATGTGCAGTACAACATTTCTTCTGATAATATTTGGTTCCTGTGGTCTGTCTTGATACGGTCGGGAGAGAACCTGACACTACTTTGACAGTAAAGGAGAGAACCTGACTACTTTGACAGTAAAGGAGAGAACCTGACACTACTTTGACAGTAAAGGAGAGAACCTGACTACTTTGACAGTAAAGGAGAGAACCTGACACTACTTTGACAGTAAAGGAGAGAACCTGACACTACTTTGACAGTAAAGGAGAGAACCTGACTACTTTGACAGTAAAGGAGAGAACCTGACTACTTTGACAGTAAAGGAGAGAACCTGACACTACTTTGACAGTAAAGGAGAGAACCTGACTACTTTGACAGTAAAGGAGAGAACCTGACACTACTTTGTCAGTAAAGGAGAGAACCTGACTACTTTGACAGTAAAGGGGAGAACATGGCACTACTTTGACAGTAAAGGAGAGAACCTGACACTACTTTGACAGTAAAGGAGAGAACCTGACTACTTTGACAGTAAAGGAGAGAACCTGACACTACTTTGACAGTAAAGGAGAGAACCTGACACTACTTTGACAGTAAAGGAGAGAACCTGACTACTTTGACAGTAAAAGGAAGAACCTGACTACTTTGACAGTAAAGGGGAGAACATGGCACTACTTTGACAGTAAAGGGGAGAACCTGGCACTACTTTGACAGTAAAAGGGAGAACCTGACACTACTTTGACAGTAAAGGGGAGAACCTGGCACTACGTTGACAGTAAAGTGGAGAACCTGACTACTTTGACAGTAAAGGGGAGAACCTGGCACTACTTTGACAGTAAAGGGGAGAACCTGGCACTACTTTGACAGTAAAGGGGAGAACCTGGCACTACTTTGACAGTAAAGGGGAGAACCTGGCACTACTTTGACAGTAAAGGGGAGAACCTGACACTACTTTGTCAGTAAAGGAGAGAACCTGGCACTACTTTGACAGTAAAGGGGAGAACCTGACACTACTTTGACAGTAAAGGGGAGAACCTGACACTACTTTGACAGTAAAGGGGAGAACCTGGCACTACGTTGACAGTAAAGGGGAGAACCTGGCACTACGTTGACAGTAAAGGGGAGAACCTGGCACTACGTTGACAGTAAAGGGGAGAACCTGGCACTACGTTGACAGTAAAGGGGAGAACCTGGCACTACTTTGACAGTAAAGGGGAGAACCTGACACTACTTTGACAGTAAAGGGGAGAACCTGACACTACTTTGACAGTAAAGGAGAGAACCTGACACTACTTTGACAGTAAAGGAGAGAACCTGACACTACTTTGACAGTAAAGGAGAGAACCTGGCACTACTTTGACAGTAAAGGGGAGAACCTGGCACTACTTTGACAGTAAAGGGGAGAACCTGGCACTACTTTGACAGTAAAGGGGAGAACCTGGCACTACGTTGACAGTAAAGGGGAGAACCTGACACTACTTTGACAGTAAAGGGGAGAACCTGACACTACTTTGACAGTAAAGGGGAGAACCTGACACTACTTTGACAGTAAAGGGGAGAACCTGGCACTACTTTGACAGTAAAGGGGAGAACCTGACACTACTTTGACAGTAAAGGGGAGAACCTGACACTACTTTGACAGTAAAGGGGAGAACCTGGCACTACGTTGACAGTAAAGGGGAGAACCTGGCACTACGTTGACAGTAAAGGGGAGAACCTGGAACTACTTTGACAGTAAAGGGGAGAACCTGGCATTACGTTGACAGTAAAGGGGAGAACCTGGCATTACGTTGACAGTAAAGGAGAGAACCTGACACTACTTTGACAGTAAAGGAGAGAACCTGACTACTTTGACAGTAAAAGGAAGAACCTGACTACTTTGACAGTAAAGGGGAGAACATGGCACTACTTTGACAGTAAAGGGGAGAACCTGGCACTACTTTGACAGTAAAAGGGAGAACCTGACACTACTTTGACAGTAAAGGGGAGAACCTGGCACTACGTTGACAGTAAAGTGGAGAACCTGACTACTTTGACAGTAAAGGGGAGAACCTGGCACTACTTTGACAGTAAAGGGGAGAACCTGGCACTACTTTGACAGTAAAGGGGAGAACCTGGCACTACTTTGACAGTAAAGGGGAGAACCTGGCACTACTTTGACAGTAAAGGGGAGAACCTGACACTACTTTGTCAGTAAAGGAGAGAACCTGGCACTACTTTGACAGTAAAGGGGAGAACCTGACACTACTTTGACAGTAAAGGGGAGAACCTGACACTACTTTGACAGTAAAGGGGAGAACCTGGCACTACGTTGACAGTAAAGGGGAGAACCTGGCACTACGTTGACAGTAAAGGGGAGAACCTGGCACTACGTTGACAGTAAAGGGGAGAACCTGGCACTACGTTGACAGTAAAGGGGAGAACCTGGCACTACTTTGACAGTAAAGGGGAGAACCTGACACTACTTTGACAGTAAAGGGGAGAACCTGACACTACTTTGACAGTAAAGGAGAGAACCTGACACTACTTTGACAGTAAAGGAGAGAACCTGACACTACTTTGACAGTAAAGGAGAGAACCTGGCACTACTTTGACAGTAAAGGGGAGAACCTGGCACTACTTTGACAGTAAAGGGGAGAACCTGGCACTACTTTGACAGTAAAGGGGAGAACCTGGCACTACGTTGACAGTAAAGGGGAGAACCTGACACTACTTTGACAGTAAAGGGGAGAACCTGACACTACTTTGACAGTAAAGGGGAGAACCTGACACTACTTTGACAGTAAAGGGGAGAACCTGGCACTACTTTGACAGTAAAGGGGAGAACCTGACACTACTTTGACAGTAAAGGGGAGAACCTGACACTACTTTGACAGTAAAGGGGAGAACCTGGCACTACGTTGACAGTAAAGGGGAGAACCTGGCACTACGTTGACAGTAAAGGGGAGAACCTGGAACTACTTTGACAGTAAAGGGGAGAACCTGGCATTACGTTGACAGTAAAGGGGAGAACCTGGCATTACGTTGACAGTAAAGGGGAGAACCTGGCACTACGTTGACAGTAAAGGGGAGAACCTGACACTACTTTGACAGTAAAGGGGAGAACCTGGCACTACTTTGACAGTAAAGGGGAGAATCTGACACTACTTTGACAGTAAAGGGGAGAACCTGACACTACTTTGACAGTAAAGGGGAGAACATGACACTACTTTGACAGTAAAGGAGAGAACCTGGCACTACTTTGACAGTAAAGGAGAGAACCTGACACTACTTTGACAGTAAAGGGGAGAACCTGACACTACTTTGACAGTAAAGGGGAGAACCTGGCACTACTTTGACAGTAAAGGGGAGAACCTGACACTACTTTGACAGTAAAGGGGAGAACCTGACACTACTTTGACAGTAAAGGGGAGAACCTGACACTACTTTGACAGTAAAGGGGAGAACATGGCACTACTTTGACAGTAAAGGGGAGAACCTGACACTACTTTGACAGTAAAGGGGAGAACATGGCACTACTTTGACAGTAAAGGGGAGAACCTGACTACTTTGACAGTAAAGGGGAGAACCTGACACTACTTTGATAGTAAAGGGGAGAACCTGGCACTACTTTGACAGCAAAGGGGAGAACCTGACTACTTTGACAGTAAAGGGGAGAACCTGACACTACTTTGACAGTAAAGGGGAGAACCTGGCACTACTTTGACAGTAAAGGGGAGAACATGGCACTACTTTGACAGTAAAGGGGAGAACCTGACTACTTTGACAGTAAAGGGGAGAACCTGACACTACTTTGACAGTAAAGAGAAGAACATGGCACTACTTTGACAGTAAAGGGGAGAACCTGACTACTTTGACAGTAAAGGGGAGAACCTGACACTACTTTGTCAGTAAAGGGGAGAACCTGGCACTACTTTGACAGTAAAGGGGAGAACCTGACACTACTTTGACAGTAAAGGGGAGAACCTGACACTACTTTGACAGTAAAGGGGAGAACCTGACACTACTTTGACAGTAAAGGGGAGAACCTGACACTACTTTGACAGTAAAGGGGAGAACCTGACACTACTTTGACAGTAAAGGGGAGAACCTGACACTACTTTGACAGTAAAGGGGAGAACCTGACACTACTTTGACAGTAAAGGGGAGAACCTGACTACTTTGACAGTAAAGGGGAGACCATGGCACTACTTTGACAGTAAAGGAGAGAACCTGACACTACTTTGACAGTAAAGGAGAGAACCTGACACTACTTTGACAGTAAAGGGGAGAACCTGGCACTACTTTGACAGTAAAGGGGAGAACCTGACTACTTTGACAGTAAAGGGGAGAACCTGACACTACTTTGACAGTAAAGGGGAGAACATGGCACTACTTTGACAGTAAAGGGGAGAACCTGACTACTAAAACAGTAAAGGGGAGAACCTGACTACTAAAACAGTAAAGGGGAGAACCTGACACTACTTTGACAGTAAAGGGGAGAACCTGGCACTACTTTGACAGTAAAGGGGAGAACCTGACACTACTTTGACAGTAAAGGGGAGAACATGGCACTACTTTGACAGTAAAGGGGAGAACCTGGCACTACTTTGACAGTAAAGGGGAGAACATGGCACTACTTTGACAGTAAAGGGGAGAACCTGGCACTACTTTGACAGTAAAGGGGAGAACCTGACACTACTTTGACAGTAAAGGGGAGAACCTGACACTACTTTGACAGTAAAGGGGAGAACCTGACACTACGTTGACAGTAAAGGGGAGAACCTGACACTACTTTGACAGTAAAGGAGAGAACCTGACACTACTTTGACAGTAAAGGGGAGAACCTGACTACTTTGACAGTAAAGGGGTGAACCTGGCACTACTTTGATAGTAAAGGGGAGAACCTGGCACTACTTTGACAGTAAAGGGGAGAACCTGACACTACTTTGACAGTAAAGGGGAGAACCTGACACTACTTTGACAGTAAAGGGGAGAACATGGCACTACTTTGACAGTAAAGGGGGGAACCTGACACTACTTTGACAGTAAAGAGGAGAACATGGCACTACTTTGACAGTAAAGGGGAGAACCTGACTACTTTGACAGTAAAGGGGAGAACCTGACTACTTTGACAGTAAAGGGGAGAACCTGACACTACTTTGACAGTAAAGGGGAGAACCTGACACTACTTTGACAGTAAAGGGGAGAACCTGACACTACTTTGACAGTAAAGGGGAGAACCTGACACTACTTTGACAGTAAAGGGGAGAACATGGCACTACTTTGACAGTAAAGGGGAGAACATGGCACTACTTTGACAGTAAAGGGGAGAACATGGCACTACTTTGACAGTAAAGGAGAGAACCTGACACTACTTTGACAGTAAAGGAGAGAACCTGACACTACTTTGACAGTAAAGGGGAGAACCTGGCACTACTTTGACAGTAAAGGGGAGAACCTGACTACTTTGACAGTAAAGGGGAGAACCTGACACTACTTTGACAGTAAAGGGGAGAACATGGCACTACTTTGACAGTAAAGGGGAGAACCTGACTACTAAAACAGTAAAGGGGAGAACCTGACTACTAAAACAGTAAAGGGGAGAACCTGACACTACTTTGACAGTAAAGGGGAGAACCTGGCACTACTTTGACAGTAAAGGGGAGAACCTGGCACTACTTTGACAGTAAAGTGGAGAACCTGGTACTACTTTGACAGTAAAGGGGAGAACCTGACACTACTTTGACAGTAAAGGGGAGAACATGGCACTACTTTGACAGTAAAGGGGAGAACCTGACACTACTTTGACAGTAAAGGGAAGAACCTGACTACTTTGACAGTAAAGGGGAGAACATGGCACTACTTTGACAGTAAAGGGGAGAACCTGACACTACTTTGACAGTAAAGGGGAGAACCTGGCACTACGTTGACAGTAAAGGGGAGAACCTGGCACTACGTTGACAGTAAAGGGGAGAACATGGCACTACTTTGACAGTAAAGGGGAGAACCTGGCACTACTTTGACAGTAAAGGGGAGAACCTGACACTACTTTGACAGTAAAGGGGAGAACCTGACACTACTTTGACAGTAAAGGGGAGAACCTGACACTACTTTGACAGTAAAGGGAAGAACCTGACTACTTTGACAGTAAAGGGGAGAACATGGCACTACGTTGACAGTAAAGGGGAGAACCTGACACTACGTTGACAGTAAAGGGGAGAACCTGACACTACTTTGACAGTAAAGGGGAGAACCTGGCACTACTTTGACAGTAAAGGGGAGAACATGGCACTACGTTGACAGTAAAGGGGAGAACCTGACACTACTTTGACAGTAAAGGAGAGAACCTGACACTACTTTGACAGTAAAGGGGAGAACCTGGCACTACTTTGACAGTAAAGGGGAGAACCTGACTACTTTGACAGTAAAGGGGAGAACATGGCACTACTTTGACAGTAAAGGGGAGAACCTGGCACTACGTTGACAGTAAAGGGGAGAACCTGACACTACTTTGACAGTAAAGGGGAGAACATGGCACTACTTTGACAGTAAAGGAGAGAACCTGACACTACTTTGACAGTAAAGGAGAGAACCTGACTACTTTGACAGTAAAGGGGAGAACCTGGCACTACTTTGACAGTAAAGGGGAGAACATGGCACTACTTTGACAGTAAAGGGGAGAACCTGACACTACTTTGACAGTAAAGGGGAGAACCTGGCACTACTTTGACAGTAAAGGGGAGAACCTGGCACTACTTTGACAGTAATGGGGAGAACCTGGCACTACTTTGACAGTAAAGGGGAGAACCTGACACTACTTTGACAGTAAAGGGGAGAACCTGGCACTACTTTGACAGTAAAGGGGAGAACCTGGCACTACTTTGACAGTAAAGGGGAGAACCTGACACTACTTTGACAGTAAAGGGGAGAACCTGACACTACTTTGACAGTAAAGGGAAGAACCTGACTACTTTGACAGTAAAGGGGAGAACATGGCACTACTTTGACAGTAAAGGGGAGAACCTGACACTACTTTGACAGTAAAGGGGAGAACCTGGCACTACGTTGACAGTAAAGGGGAGAACCTGGCACTACGTTGACAGTAAAGGGGAGAACATGGCACTACTTTGACAGTAAAGGGGAGAACCTGACACTACTTTGACAGTAAAGAGGAGAACCTGGCACTACTTTGACAGTAAAGGAGAGAACCTGACACTACTTTGACAGTAAAGGGGAGAACCTGACACTACGTTGACAGTAAAGGGGAGAACCTGGCACTACTTTGACAGTAAAGGGGAGAACCTGACACTACTTTGACAGTAAAGGAGAGAACCTGACACTACTTTGACAGTAAAGGAGAGAACCTGACACTACTTTGACAGTAAAGGAGAGAACCTGACACTACTTTGACAGTAAAGGGGAGAACCTGGCACTACTTTGACAGTAAAGGGGAGAACCTGACTACTTTGACAGTAAAGGGGAGAACCTGACACTACTTTGACAGTAAAGGGGAGAACATGGCACTACTTTGACAGTAAAGGGGAGAACCTGACTACTAAAACAGTAAAGGGGAGAACCTGACACTACTTTGACAGTAAAGGGGAGAACCTGGCACTACTTTGACAGTAAAGTGGAGAACCTGGTACTACTTTGACAGTAAAGGGGAGAACCTGACACTACTTTGACAGTAAAGGGGAGAACATGGCACTACTTTGACAGTAAAGGGGAGAACCTGGCACTACTTTGACAGTAAAGGGGAGAACCTGACACTACTTTGACAGTAAAGGGGAGAACCTGACACTACTTTGACAGTAAAGGGGAGAACCTGACACTACTTTGACAGTAAAGGGAAGAACCTGACTACTTTGACAGTAAAGGGGAGAACATGGCACTACGTTGACAGTAAAGGGGAGAACCTGACACTACGTTGACAGTAAAGGGGAGAACCTGACACTACTTTGACAGTAAAGGGGAGAACCTGACACTACTTTGACAGTAAAGGGGAGAACCTGGCACTACTTTGACAGTAAAGGGGAGAACATGGCACTACTTTGACAGTAAAGGGGAGAACCTGACACTACTTTGACAGTAAAGGAGAGAACCTGACACTACTTTGACAGTAAAGGGGAGAACCTGGCACTACTTTGACAGTAAAGGGGAGAACCTGACTACTTTGACAGTAAAGGGGAGAACATGGCACTACTTTGACAGTAAAGGAGAGAACCTGACACTACTTTGACAGTAAAGGAGAGAACCTGACTACTTTGACAGTAAAGGGGAGAACCTGGCACTACTTTGACAGTAAAGGGGAGAACATGGCACTACTTTGACAGTAAAGGGGAGAACCTGGCACTACTTTGACAGTAAAGGGGAGAACCTGACACTACTTTGACAGTAAAGGGGAGAACCTGGCACTACTTTGACAGTAAAGGGGAGAACCTGGCACTACTTTGACAGTAATGGGGAGAACCTGGCACTACTTTGACAGTAAAGGGGAGAACCTGACACTACTTTGACAGTAAAGGGGAGAACCTGGCACTACTTTGACAGTAAAGGGGAGAACCTGGCACTACTTTGACAGTAAAGGGGAGAACCTGACACTACTTTGACAGTAAAGGGGAGAACCTGACACTACTTTGACAGTAAAGGGAAGAACCTGACTACTTTGACAGTAAAGGGGAGAACATGGCACTACTTTGACAGTAAAGGGGAGAACCTGACACTACTTTGACAGTAAAGGGGAGAACCTGGCACTACGTTGACAGTAAAGGGGAGAACATGGCACTACTTTGACAGTAAAGGGGAGAACCTGGCACTACGTTGACAGTAAAGGGGAGAACCTGGCACTACGTTGACAGTAAAGGGGAGAACATGGCACTACTTTGACAGTAAAGGGGAGAACATGGCACTACTTTGACAGTAAAGGGGAGAACCTGACACTACTTTGACAGTAAAGAGGAGAACCTGGCACTACTTTGACAGTAAAGGAGAGAACCTGACACTACTTTGACAGTAAAGGGGAGAACCTGACACTACGTTGACAGTAAAGGGGAGAACCTGGCACTACTTTGACAGTAAAGGGGAGAACCTGACACTACTTTGACAGTAAAGGAGAGAACCTGACACTACTTTGACAGTAAAGGGGAGAACCTGACTACTAAAACAGTAAAGGGGAGAACCTGACTACTTTGACAGTAAAGGGGAGAACCTGGCACTACTTTGACAGTAAAGGGGAGAACCTGACTACTAAAACAGTAAAGGGGAGAACCTGACACTACTTTGACAGTAAAGGGGAGAACCTGGCACTACTTTGACAGTAAAGGGGAGAACCTGGCACTACTTTGACAGTAAAGGGGAGAACCTGACTACTTTGACAGTAAAGGGGAGAACCTGGCACTACTTTGACAGTAAAGGGGAGAACCTGGCACTACTTTGACAGTAAAGGGGAGAACCTGGCACTACTTTGACAGTAAAGGGGAGAACATGGGACTACTTTGACAGTAAAGGAGAGAACCTGACACTACTTTAACAGTAAAGGAGAGAACCTGACACTACTTTGACAGTAAAGGAGAGAACCTGACACTACTTTGACAGTAAAGGAGAGAACCTGACACTACTTTGACAGTAAAGGGGAGAACCTGACACTACTTTAACAGTAAAGGAGAGAACCTGACACTACTTTGACAGTAAAGGAGAGAACCTGACACTACTTTGACAGTAAAGGAGAGAACCTGACACTACTTTGACAGTAGTGTCAAAGTTAAAGTTAGGTTAGAAACTAGCAATGCAAGTGGATTTCTGATTCTAATAATATTACTACACAGATCATTCACCTAATATTAGCTAGCGAGCCAGCAAGCTAACGTTCACTAGCTAGCAAACAGTACACTTTAACTTGCAATGAAAATGTTCTACCTGAAAATGTAGCTAGACTCTTAACCGTATACACGGATGAACGCTAAACGGCAGACTGGAACCATTTAACTTTGGGGCAGCAGGTAGCCTAGTGGTTAGAGTGTTGGACTAGTCACCGAAAGGTTGCAAGATCAAATCCCCGAGCTGAAGAGGTAAAAATCTGTCGTTCTGCCCCTGAACAAGGCAGCCTGTTCCTAGGCCGTCATTGTAAATAAGAATTTGTTCTTAACTGACTTGCCTAGTTAAATAAAGGGTAAATAAATACAAATAAAATACTTGTTTGGTCAGTGTTGTGTCAAGTCACTCCGGTTCACACTGACCGTGGCGTGTGCAGAAAGTAGCCCATCACTTTTTCCTACTGATCTTTTGTCGATAGTACCTGCTAACTTCAGTGCATCGATGTTGTTGAGAACGACGGCGCGGTTAGAAAGGACTGTCAACACATACTGAACAGCTCACGTTATAGACAGAAACATGCTACACGGCAGACCAATCCAAACTCATCTCCCGGCATGTCCAGCCCATCCATTATCTCAACCAATGATGGCTAGCGGGGAAGGTTGCTGGCTTTTTCCGTGGCTAAACCAACTAGGCTCGTAATTTAACCATTTTATTCGTATTTACAGATGGATTACAAGTTCGTTATTAAGGCACATAAACGTTCATATTGTTCCAGAAAGCAATTCTGCCAAAAAGCACATTTTGATAATGTTTACGTTCAAACGCCTCTCCAGGGAAGTAGTAATGTACGACATACGCCTTGGTTCCTGAAACGAGTCACATTTCGGCTAAACAGTCTATGTTGCATCCCAAATGACCCCCAATGACCTATATAGGGCACTACTTTGACACCCTATGACCTATATAGGGCACTACTTTGACACCCAATGACCTATATAGGGCACTACTTTGACACCCTATGACCTATATAGGGCACTACTTTGACCCCCTATGACCTATATAGGGCACTACTTTGACACCCTATGACCTATATAGGGCACTACTTTGACACCCTATGACCTATATAGGGCACTACTTTGACACCCTATGACCTATATAGGGCACTACTTTGACACCCTATGACCTATATAGGGCACTACTTTTTTTTGACCAGAGACCTGAAGTAGTGCACTATACACGGGAATAGGGTTCCATTTGGGACGGGAACGTGACCTCTTTTCCCCACAGGCTATTCTGACAGGTCAGAGCATGAGGGCATTCCGGGGATCTCTGTTGTTAACGTTATGACACTAACCTTGACCAATGTCTTTCTGGGGGTTAATGAAGACAGTGGTAATGTTGATCCGGTCACCTTTCCTCTGGTTTATCCCTCTTACATCTGGTTAGAGTACGTGTGAATAGAGAACTGAAATAACTAATCAATGAGGAAAACAGTCGGTCAAGTCCCAGACTCCTCCTCATGGATCGTGTTTAACTTAACCTGGTCAACTCCTGTGTTAGTACCTTCCCCTCTGTTAATTGACCTTTTAGACCTGTTCTATTTATCTGGTTGTGTACATGGAAGACTAATGTATTCCCTCATTGGTTGAGACTCATTCAGTCCCAGACTCCTCCTCATGAAGTTCGATTGGTTGATCAACGATTGATAGTGTATCCTGTTATTCACATTCACCCAATAGGACTTTCCTAGTCTGTGACTCTGCTTCCAGCAGTACTCCCTGACTCTGTCTTATCGTGATGGTTAAAACGACCTGAGAAAAGGGATACTGTAGAGCTTCCTGTCCTTGGACTCTGATCTCATGCGACTGAGCTGCTGCCTGTGACAGCGGAGACTCCAGGGGTTGTGGCTGATCTTCTCTGAGCCCAGGCCGCTGTTATTATCCAGCATCTGGAAGGGAATATCACTGTAGATCTGGAGCTCTAGACGAGGACTCTTCAGTTCCTGGAGACTGGAGGGAGAGGACACAGGGACAACATGGTTAACAGCGGAGAGAGGGCACAGATTAACAAACAGGTTAACAAACAGGTTAACTAAGAGGTTAACTAACAGGTTAACTAGAGCACCACAACAAGTCACTGTGGATCTGGAGCTCCGGATGAGGACTCTTCAGGAGACTGGACGGGGAGGACAATATATTGACAAGAGAGTCGAGTGACCGCTCTAACAATGGAAATACATGTCCTCAAAGATGAACGGCAGGCGGTAAGAGGCGAGATCAGGTAGGACCATTCTAGCCAATAAGAGTGCAGATACGCGTGTGAACAAAAGGCAGAATTAAGACGTTTTTCTCAAAGTTGCCGGAACGCCACGTGCATCCACTTATATCAGTACATTTGTAACAGCCTATAAACGTTACGACACTTCTATCCAATCAAATAAGCCTCAGGTAATTCACACTTTCTCATAGATCTCCATACAAAAAAAAATCCCCACTTGGTCTGCTTAAGTCACGTGGACTGATTCTAGGGCGGAGTAAATCCTCTCTGGGACAACACAAAGGACACAACAGAAGGTCAACTAATACAAAACAGGCTTCATTCTAAATCCTTCTGGGTTTACCCAGAAACCCTTGTTTTAAAAGGTCAACCAACTAACCCAGGGCACCACAGGTCAACTAGCCGACGGAGGGCAGCAAAACAAACACAGCCAGGGCACCAAAACAAACACATCCAGGGCACCACAGGTCAACTAGCCAACGGAGGGCACCACAGGTCAACTAGCCAACGGAGGGCACCAAAACAAACACAGCCAGGGCACCACAGGTCAACTAGCCAACAGAGGGCACCAAAACAAACACAGCCAGGGCACCACAGGTCAACTAGCCAACGGAGGGCACCAAAACAAACACAGCTAGGGCACCACAGGTCAACTAGCCAACAGAGGGCACCAAAACAAACACAGCTAGGGCACCACAGGTCAATTAGCCAACAGAGGGCACCAAAACAAACACAGCTAGGGCACCACAGGTCAATTAGCCAACGGAGGGCACCACAGGTCAACTAGCCAACGGAGGGCACCAAAACAAACACAGCCAGGGCACCAAAACAAACACAGCCAGGGCACCAAAACAAACACAGCCAGGGCACCAAAACAAACACAGCCAGGGCACCAAAACAAACACAGCCAGGGCACCAAAACAAACACAGCCAGGGCACCACAGGTCAACTAGCCAACAGAGGGCACCAAAACAAACACAGCCAGGGCACTACAGGTCAACTAGCCAACGGAGGGCACCAAAACAAACACAGCCAGGGCACCACAGGTCAACTAGCCAACAGAGGGCACCAAAACAACCACAGCCAGGGCACTACAGGTCAACTAGCCAACGGAGGGCACCACAGGTCAACTAGCCAACAGAGGGCACCACAGGTCAACTAGCCAACGGAGGGCACCAAAACAAACACAGCTAGGGCACCACAGGTCAACTAGCCAACAGAGGGCACCAAAACAAACACAGCCAGGGCACCACAGGTCAACTAGCCAACAGAGGGCACCAAAACAAACACAGCCAGGGCACCACAGGTCAACTAGCCGACGGAGGGCACCAAAACAACCACAGCCAGGGCACCACAGGTCAACTAGCCAACGGAGGGCACCACAGGTCAACTAGCCAACGGAGGGCACCAAAACAAACACAGCCAGGGCACCACAGGTCAACTAGCCGATAACACTCTTAGGCTGCCCGATAACGCTCTTAGGCTGCCCGATAACACTCTTAGGCTGCCCGATAACACTCTTAGGCTGCCCGATAACACTCTTAGGCTGCCCGATAACACTCTTAGGCTGCCCGATAACACTCTTAGGCGTCCCGCTCAAGGATTTAAATGGCAGAGAAATACCTGACTCTACCAAAGACCAGCTACCATTTCTGCCATTTTTTACACTGATCTGAAATAATTTGGGTACATAATGTCTCCCTTATCATTTCCTATGACTGAAAACAGCTTCTGGAGTTAAGAACAGCGATCACTAACCTCAATTTGGAAGACAATTTCTATTTTAACGAGTCAGCAGCTCTGGACGTTCTGCTTACTTTGGCCCAGGCCCTAATCCCCGGGACTCTAGAGAGGAAGCGACAGTGAAAGAGGCAGGCGAAGTGGCATCCTGAGGAGACTACGTTGGCGAACTAACAGACCACTAAATGCCCTCTGTTCTGTTGGTGAGCGTGCAGTCACTGGAGAATAAATTGGATGAGCTCCGTTCGAGACTATCTCATCTACGGGAACTGATGACCTGTAATATTCTATGTTTCTCAGAGTCGTCAAGACTGGTCGGCAGCCTCAGATAAGATGAGGTGGGAGAGGTGTGTCTCTGGTCGGCAGCCTCAGATAAGATGAGGTGGGAGAGGTGTGTCTCTGGTCGGCAGCCTCAGATAAGATGAGGTGGGAGAGGTGTGTCTCTGGTCGGCAGCCTCAGATAAGATGAGGTGGGAGAGGTGTGTCTCTTTGTTAATAACTAGAGCTAGTGCGCAATCTCTAATGTTAAGGAATTCTGAAGTTTTTGATCGGCCGAGTTAGAAAACCTTGTGGGATAGGCATTTGACATTTTTGACTATTGGAGTGCTCGCATATTTTTTTGTGGTTGTTGAATATTCAGAATGAGAAGGAAAAAATGTTTAACACAAGGGCAAGGCCCGCACTGCCCAAAAATATGTGCATTTTATCTATATGCCAGGCGTGTACAACAATGCATAAAGGTCCATAACCATTACAGACAACAAATTATAAATGCTGAATTGGCTCATATATATTCAGTCAATAGAAAACAATTGCCATTTCAGATAAATTTATTAAAACCGTAATATGAACTGGTTATATTATATCGTGGAACACAATCTTCAAGAAGGCAGTAAACTCAGCAGCGGCGCTTGCTTGTAAAAGCCTATGCCTGTGCAAATGGCATAACCTTATTCTATACCACTCTTATTTCCCGTGCCCTTATCACAGTCAAGACAACTATTTTTTATAGCAACAAAAACAAAACATGTAACAAAGCAGAATAAAATATAATATTTGATCTAATTAAAAACTTTGCCAGTTGAAGTGATGCACATCTCGCATGTCTGAAATAGTTATACTCAAAGAGAGATGATTTCAAACGGGGCTTTAAATTTGCCATTTTTCTTCAGGGTTACAAACCAAAATGTGTCTTATTTTCAATATAGGCCTACAGACTCATTCTAAACGGATGATCAATTCCACATGGAACACTGCATGGTGATGAATCACGTCCAGGCCATCCGATTGGGTGAGTAGGCCTTGGTTGAATGATTCTGATGGAAATTAGCTCCGTCTTTATCAAACTAATGCTTCTTTTTGCTTCATATTTTCAGTGTAGAACCTGTCTATGTTTAAGGGGGGTTATTGTCTATGTTTAAGGGGGGTTATTGTCTATGTTTAAGGGGGGTTATTGTCTATGTTTCTATGTTTAGGGGAGATATTGTCTATGTTTAGGGGGGTTATTGTCTATGTTTAGGGGGGATTATTGTCTATGTTTAGGGGGGATTATTGTCTATGTTTAGGGGGGATTATTGTCTATGTTTAGGGGGGATTATTGTCTATGTTTAGGAGGGGTTATTGTCTATGTTTAGGGGGGTTATTGTCTATGTTTCTATGTTTAGGGGGGTTATTGTCTATGTTTAGGGGGGATTATTGTCTATGTTTAGGGGGGATTATTGTCTATGTTTAGGGGGGATTATTGTCTATGTTTAGGAGGGGTTATTGTCTATGTTTAGGGGGGGTTATTGTCTATGTTTAGGGGGGGTTATTGTCTATGTTTAGGGGGGTTATTGTCTATGTTTAGGGGGGGTTATTGTCTATGCTAACCAATTTCAAGTAGCCTAAGTGGAAAAAGCCTAAGCGGAAAATAGAGAGGACACACACCAGCTACCATTAGGCCGACAGAAATGCCCCAAAAAACAGGACGACCGTGGGCATAAAAAAATGCCTCTGATGGGATACACGAGCTACATTCCTTGCCAAATGACAACAGTTTTATTACAAATTCAAAATGTACAAGTTGATTTGAAGTAGGACAAATATATGTGTTCCAACAACGAGCTGCAGTTTTGGAATAATTGAGTCCACTCAAGACAACATGTTTTAAATAAATAAAAAATCAGGACAAGCCACGAAGCACATTCCACCAAATAGTTTTACAGTATTAAAAAAAATAAGAAGATCTCTGGTAATTTTTTTTTTAGTTTTGATGTCTGTTACCATTTACCAATAGAGTTTTCATTTATATTTTTTGCAGTTGTCCATTTACCACCACAAACTGATGCTGGCACTAAGACCGCACTCAACCAACTGTATAGAGCCATAAGCATGTTAAAATATGATATTTAAGTTTTACATTTTTAATACATTGTCAAACATTTCTAAATACCCATTTTTTTTTTTGCTTTGTCATTATGGGCTATTGTGTGTAGATTGATGAGGTAAAAATACAATTGAATCAATTTTCGAATAAGGCTGTAAAGTAAAAAAATGTGGAAAAAACGGAAGGGAATGCACTTTATATACTCAAGTTATCGCTACTCATTGTGTATTTATATCTTGGATTTTATTATCTTGGATTATCTTGTATTATCTCTTTCTTACTTGTAAGTAAGCCCTTCACTGTTAGTCTACACCTGTTGTTTACGAAGCATTTAATTTGATAATGAGTTACTGATTATTACATAGACATACATACATACCCACCCCTGGCTTCTCACTCATTTCTCAGTACTGTTGCGCGGGGCGATCGTCTTTTATCTCTCTGGTAGACACACACACACACACACACACACACACACACACACACACACACACACACACACACACACACACACACACACACGAGACACAAACCATTCCCTATTCCTCACTGCTCTACTCACTTCTCAGTGCTGTCACTCTCGTGTGGTAGCCTCTCCTCCTTGATCTCGGAGGTGGAGCGGTGGAGGCTCCGTCGGGAGTGTTTCCTTCGTGGTTGGTCCCTCTCCGGTAGGTCCTCGTGGTCCAGGCCCTCACTCTCCACGTACGGGTACGCCACCAGGTTGATGTAGCCGTCTATGTCCCCCTCGAAACATACCAACACCATGCCTGGAGGAGCAAAGAGCAGGGATATGATCAGCACAACAATAACAGGATTTTTTAGCAAGGGGATAGGTTCGTTTCAGAAATGAATGGAAGGATAAATGTCAGAAAAAGCAAGAATTCCTGATTAATCAGGAAGAAGCACATCCCTGAGAGAGGGTGGAAGAGGAACAGAGTATTTTCAAAACGTGTGTGTGTGTTTCAGTGTTGTATGAGGAGGTTGGTATCAGAGAAAGACAAAGCACAATTGTACCAGCCATTCTATGCCATTGGGTCTACCATGTTCTAATTCAAATTCAAAGCAATTGGATACCATAAATGACATCAGAGAGCAAGGTGACACTGTTCTGTCAGACACCTTCCGCTGGAGGAAAAACACACTGCCAGGAAGAAGATTTAGTTTTCTTTTCTCACTACAGCTTTGAGATACACTATATATACAAAAGTATGTGGACACCCCTTCAGATTAGTTGATTCGGGTATTTCAGCCCCACCCGTTGCTGACAGGTGAATACAATTGAGCACACAGCCATGCAATCTCCACAGACAAACATTGGCAGTAGAATGGCCCGTACTGAAGAGCTCAGTGACTTTAAACGTTGCACTGTCATAGGATGCCACCTATCCAACAAGTCAGTTCGTAAAGTTTCTGCCCTGCTAGAGCTGCCCCCAGTCAACTGTAAGAGGTGTTATTGTGAAGTGGAAACGTCTAGGAGCAACAACGGCTCAGCCACAAAGTGGTAGGCCACACAAGCTCACAGAACGGGACCGCCAAGTGCTGAAGGGCGTAAAGATTGTCTGTCCTCGGTTGCCTACCTCCTCGGTAGGTAAGTAAAGAAATAAAAACAACAGTAAAAAGACAGTGAAAAACAGTAGAGAGGCTATATACAGTAGAGAGGCTATAGACAGTAGAGAGGCTACATACAGACACCGGTTAGTCGGACTGATTGAGGTAGTATGTACATGTAGATATGGTTAGAGTAAATTTAGAAATAATAATTAGTAATTCATGTATGATCCATCCTGTGTATATGTAATTGTATATGATTATTTAGGTATTTAGTAAATAAATAATTAAACCAAATGTTGTATTGCTGATTCAACTTGTTAGCCAGGGTTCGTGAAGATGACCAAGAATTTTACGATATTCAGATGAGAATCTGGTAAAAGATTACCAGATCTTTTAGATTGTATTCGGGAAGACGACAGCTCTATAAACATTCTTCCGTGGTGCCCCGACTTCCTAGTTAATTACATTTACATGATTAGTTTAAATCAGGTAATATTAATTACAGAGAATTGATTTGATAAAATAGCATGTCATATATGATTTAATCCATAGTAAAGACACGACAACGCCTATGTAGATATTCCATAAAGAAATCTGCCGTTTCCAGCTACAATAGTCATTTACAACATGAACAATATCTACACTGTATTTCTGATCAATTTGATGTTATTTTAAATGGACCAAAGAAAAGTGCATTTCTTTCAAAAACAAGGACATTTCTAAGTGACCCCAAACTTTTGAAGAAAAAAGAGGCGGTGTTTCTGTTCTGATTGCGTAATAGTAGAGTTAGCACAACAAAAGACACTCGATTGATACAAATCATCGTGATATCATATCATTCTGCCCGGTAAGAAAACACTGCAGTTATCATTTAATTTGGAAAGTTTGATGGGAAAGGCTTTAGAAATGACTGTTTTGGCATCACTAACTGGCTACACAAAGTGAGTGAGTGAGTGAGTGAGTGAGTGAGTGAGTGTGAGGGAGGGAGTGAGGGAGAGAGAGAGATGCAATTACAATCAGAGGCATTTGTTTGAACAGTAACCTGGGGAAGGTTTTCTATAGTATTATACATTTAAGAGTTAAACTTTCTTAATAAGCACAATGTCTTGAGTCAAAGACAAATTGAACAAAAACATTGCACAACTGATCATATTTCCACCCTAAACACCCTGATAGATAAACATGTCTCCCACCATAAGACCAAAATGTACGCTGGCTTTAAAACATTTGATTCTATTTGGCATACAGGACTGTTCTACAAAGTTATATAAAGTGGTGTCAGGGGTAAAACATATTAAATCAATGTATACTGGCAATACGTGCAGCATCAAAATTGGGAAGAAAAAAACAGAATTCTTTAACCAGCGGCGGGGCCTTCGCCAGGGTTGCAATCTGAGCCCTGCACGCTTCAATATTTACATCAACAAATTGGCCACGATTCTAGACGAATCCTCAGCCCCTGGTGTTAGTCTCCACAATTCAGAGGTTAAATGCCGGCTCTTCTCAGATGACCTGTGTCTGTTGTCACCCACAGCACATGGCCTACAGCAGAGCCCGGACCTGCTAGAGCAGTACTGCCAGACCTGGGCCCTGGCAGTAAACCCCAAAAAGACTAAATAATGATTTTCCAGAGAAGATCCAGATCTCTGGGAATTAGACCCAAGTTCTCAATTGGTACAACATATATAGAGTACTGCACACACTACAATTACTTACGTTTAAAAATAAGCTCAACTGGACACCTTAATGAGGCAGTGAATGAACTGAGAGAGAAAGCACGCAGGGCATTCTACACCATTAAAATGAATTCAAATTTAAATACCTATTAAAATGTGGCTAAACCTAATTGAATGTGTCATTTAACCAATTGCACTTTATGGCAGCGAGGTGTGTGGTTCACTTGTAAAACAAGATTTCACCCAATGGGACAAACACCCCATTGAAACCCTGCATGCAGAGTTCTGTAAGATTCTCCTACATGTCCAGAGGAAAACTACAAACAATGCATGCAGGGCAGAATTAGGCAAATATCCACTAATAATAAAACATTAAAAAAGAGCAATTCAGTTTTGGAAACATGTAAAATACAGTGACCCCCTCTCATATCATTACCAAGCCCTGCAATACCAAGAGCTGAGCAAAGAAAAGAGTCCCCTCATCCAGCTGGTCCTGGGGCTGAGTTCACAAACCTGTTCTACTAACACACTGAAGCCTCAGGACCAGAACATCCAATCAATCAGAATAAAACAAATTACAACACAGTCAAAACAAAACTATATTGTTTATTGGGAAACACAAGCACAAACACAGAGCAAAATGCAGTGCTATCTGGCCCTAAATCGACAGTACACTGTGGCTAACTATTTGACCGTGGTTACTGATCAAAACCTTAGAAAAACCTTGACAAAGTTCAGGCTCAGTGAGCACAGCCTTGCCATTGAGAAGGGTAGACACAGGAAAACCTGGCTCCCTGTAGAGGAAAGGCTGTGCAACCACTGCACCACAACAGAACCCGAGACGGAGCTGCATTTCCTGACAAAATGTAAAAAATATATAATAATTAGAGTGTAGTTTCCCCAACTTTGAAACCCTTATTCAAGGTTTCAAAGACCTCTCTGATAAGAGTAGGCTACCCGTCCCTGTCCCCCCTGCCTGTCTGTCCCCCCTTGCCTGTCTGTCCCCCCTTGCCTGTCTGTCCCCCCTGCCTGTCTGTCCCCCCTGCCTGTCTGTCCCCCCTTGCCTGTCTGTCCCCCCTTGCCTGTCTGTCCCCCCTGCCTGTCTGTCCCCCCTGCCTGTCTGTCCCCCCTTGCCTGTCTGTCCCCCCTTGCCTGTCTGTCCCCCCTGCCTGTCTGTCCCCCCTTGCCTGTCTGTCCCCCCTTGCCTGTCTGTCCCCCCTTGCCTGTCTGTCCCCCCTGTCTGTCCCCCCTGCCTGTCTGTCCCCCCTGCCTGTTTGTCCCCCCTGCCTGTCTGTCCCCCCTTGCCTGTCTGTCCCCCCCTGCCTGTCTGTCCCCCCCTGCCTGTCTGTCCCCCCTTGCCTGTCCTGTGTGTATTAATATCTCATTCTCCAGCCCTACATACCTTTAAGGGTTGTAGCCCTGCCTGTCTGTCCCCCCCTGCCTGTCTGTCCCCCCTGCCTGTCTGTCCCCCCTTGCCTGTCTGTCCCCCCCTGCCTGTCTGTCCCCCCCTGCCTGTCTGTCCCCCTTGCCTGTCCTGTGTGTATTAATGTCTCATTCTCCAGCCCTACATACCTTTAAGGGTTGTAGCCCTGCCTGTCTGTCCCCCCCTGCCTGTCTGTCCCCCCATGCCTGTCTGTCCCCCCTGCCTGTCTGTCCCCCCTTGCCTGTCTGTCCCCCCCTGCCTGTCTGTCCCCCCTGCCTGTCTGTCCCCCCTTGCCTGTCCTGTGTGTATTAATGTCTCATTCTCCAGCCCTACATACCTTTAAGGGTTGTAGCCCTGCCTGTCTGTCCCCCCCTGCCTGTCTGTCCCCCCTTGCCTGTCTGTCCCCCCTTGCCTGTCCTGTGTGTATTAATGTCTCATTCTCCAGCCCTACATACCTTTAAGGGTTGTAGCCCTGCCTGGCCACCTGGCTGCCTGGCCACCTGGCTGCCTGGCCAGGTGGTCTTGTTGTCATGTATCAACAATGCAGAGCGTGTGGTTATTGGCGGCAGCAGTCCTATTTATACACATACTTCTTCAGAGTCCCAAATGAAACCCTATTCCATAAGTAGCACACAACTAATGACCAGAGCCCTACAAAAGGGACCAGGGTGCCATTTGGGATGCAGCCTATACAGCCAGGCCAGGTGGGACACAGAGCCAGCTATGAAGAGGTAGAGAGATTGTAATGGAGGGAAAAAACCTGCCCTCTGTTACCGTTACCCTGCTAGCACTGGAACAGACCAGGGGAGTTACCCTGCTAGCACTGGAACAGACCAGGGGAGTTACCCTGCTAGCACTGGAATAGACCAGGGGAGTTACCGTTACCCTGCTAGCACTGGAACAGACCAGGGGAGTTACCGTTACCCTGCTAGCACTGGAATAGACCAGGGGAGTTACCGTTACCCTGCTAGCACTGGAACAGACCAGGGGTGTTACCGTTACCCTGCTAGCACTGGAACAGACCAGGGGTGTTACCGTTACCCTGCTAGCACTGGAACAGACCAGGGGAGTTACCGTTACCCTGCTAGCACTGGAACAGACCAGGGGAGTTACCGTTACCCTGCTAGCACTGGAACAGACCAGGGGAGTTACCGTTACCCTGCTAGCACTGGAACAGACCAGGGGAGTTACCGTTACCCTGCTAGCACTGGAACAGACCAGGGGAGTTACCCTGCTAGCACTGGAACAGACCAGGGGAGTTACCCTGCTAGCACTGGAATAGACCAGGGGAGTTACCCTGCTAGCACTGGAACAGACCAGGGGAGTTACCCTGCTAGCACTGGAACAGACCAGGGGAGTTACCCTGCTAGCACTGGAACAGACCAGGGGAGTTACCGTTACCCTGCTAGCACTGGAACAGACCAGGGGAGTTACCGTTACCCTGCTAGCACTGGAACAGACCAGGGGAGTTACCCTGCTAGCACTGGAACAGACCAGGGGAGTTACCCTGCAAGCACTGGAACAGACCAGGGGAGTTACCGTTACCCTGCTAGCACTGGAACAGACCAGGGGAGTTACCGTTACCCTGCTAGAACTGGAACAGACCAGGGGACTTACCGTTACCGTGCTAGCACTGGAACAGACCAGGGGACTTACCGTTACCCTGCTAGCACTGGAACAGACCAGGGGAGTTACCCTGCTAGCAATGGAACAGACCAGGGGAGTTACCCTGCAAGCACTGGAACAGACCAGGGGAGTTACCGTTACCCTGCTAGCACTGGAACAGACCAGGGGAGTTACCGTTACCCTGCTAGCACTAGAACAGACCAGGGGAGTTACCCTGCTAGCACTGGAACAGACCAGGGGAGTTACTGTTACCCTGCTAGCACTGGAACAGACCAGGGGAGTTACCGTTACCCTGCTAGCACTGGAATAGACCAGGGGAGTTACCGTTACCCTGCTAGCACTGGAACAGACCAGGGGAGTTACCCTGCTAGCACTGGAACAGACCAGGGGAGTTACTGTTACCCTGCTGGCACTGGAACAGACCAGGGGAGTTACCCTGCTAGCACTGGAACAGACCAGGGGAGTCACCGTTACCCTGCTGGCACTGGAACAGACCAGGGGAGTTACCCTGCTGGCACTGGAACAGACCAGGGGAGTTACCGTTACCCTGCTGGCACTGGAACAGACGAGGGGAGTTACCCTGCTAGCACTGGAACAGACCAGGGGAGTTACCGTTACCCTGCTAGAACTGGAAAAGACCAGGGGAGTTACTGTTACCCTGCTGGCACTGGAATAGACCAGGGGAGTTACCCTGCTAGCACTGGAACAGACCAGGGGAGTTACCGTTACCCTGCTGGAACTGGAACAGACCAGGGGAGTTACCGTTACCCTGCTAACACTGGAACAGACCAGGGGAGTTACCGTTACCCTGCTGGCACTGGAACAGACCAGGGGAGTTACCGTTACCCTGCTAGAACTGGAATAGACCAGGGGAGTTACCGTTACCCTGCTAGCACTGGAACAGACCAGGGGAGTTACCGTTACCCTGCTAGCACTGGAACAGACCAGGGGAGTTACCCTGCTAGCACTGGAATAGACCAGGGGAGTTACCGTTACCCTGCTAGCACTGGAACAGACCAGGGGAGTTACCCTGCTAGCACTGGAATAGACCAGGGGAGTTACCGTTACCCTGCTAGCACTAGAATAGACCAGGGGAGTTATCGTTACCCTGCTAGCACTGGAACAGACCAGGGGAGTTACCCTGCTAGCACTGGAACAGACCAGGGGAGTTACCCTGCAAGCACTGGAACAGACCAGGGGAGTTACCGTTACCCTGCTAGCACTGGAACAGACCAGGGGAGTTACCGTTACCCTGCTAGAACTGGAACAGACCAGGGGAGTTACCGTTACCCTGCTAGCACTGGAACAGACCAGGGGAGTTACCCTGCTAGCACTGGAACAGACCAGGGGAGTTACCCTGCTAGCAATGGAACAGACCAGGGGAGTTACCCTGCAAGCACTGGAACAGACCAGGGGAGTTACCGTTACCCTGCTAGCACTGGAACAGACCAGGGGAGTTACCGTTACCCTGCTAGCACTGGAACAGACCAGGGGAGTTACCGTTACCCTGCTAGCACTGGAACAGACCAGGGGAGTTACCCTGCTAGCACTGGAACAGACCAGGGGAGTTACTGTTACCCTGCTAGCACTGGAACAGACCAGGGGAGTTACCGTTACCCTGCTAGCACTGGAATAGACCAGGGGAGTTACCGTTACCCTGCTAGCACTGGAATAGACCAGGGGAGTTACCGTTACCCTGCTAGCACTGGAATAGACCAGGGGAGTTACCGTTACCCTGCTAGCACTGGAACAGACCAGGGGAGTTACCCTGCTAGCACTGGAACAGACCAGGGGAGTTACTGTTACCCTGCTAGCACTGGAACAGACCAGGGGCGTTACTGTTACCCTGCTAGCACTGGAACAGACCAGGGGCGTTACTGTTACCCTGCTGGCACTGGAACAGACCAGGGGAGTTACCCTGCTAGCACTGGAACAGACCAGGGGAGTTACCGTTACCCTGCTAGCACTGGAACAGACCAGGGGAGTTACCCTGCTGGCACTGGAACAGACCAGGGGAGTTACCGTTACCCTGCTGGCACTGGAACAGACGAGGGGAGTTACCCTGCTAGCACTGGAACAGACCAGGGGAGTTACCGTTACCCTGCTAGAACTGGAACAGACCAGGGGAGTTACCGTTACCCTGCTAGAACTGGAAAAGACCAGGGGAGTTACTGTTACCCTGCTGGCACTGGAACAGACCAGGGGAGTTACCCTGCTAGCACTGGAACAGACCAGGGGAGTTACCGTTACCCTGCTGGAACTGGAACAGACCAGGGGAGTTACCGTTACCCTGCTAACACTGGAACAGACCAGGGGAGTTACCGTTACCCTGCAGGCACTGGAACAGACCAGGGGTGTTACCGTTACCCTGCTAGCACTGGAACAGATCAGGGGAGTTACCGTTACCCTGCTAGCACTGGAACAGACCAGGGGAGTTACCGTTACCCTGCTAGCACTGGAACAGACCAGGGGAGTTACCGTTACCCTGCTGGCACTGGAACAGACCAGGGGAGTTACTGTTACCCTGCTAGCACTGGAACAGACCAGGGGAGTTACTGTTACCCTGCTAGCACTGGAACAGACCAGGGGAGTTACCGTTACCCTGCTGGCACTGGAACAGACCAGAGGAGTTACCCTGCTGGCACTGGAACAGACCAGGGGAGTTACCGTTACCCTGCTGGCACTGGAACAGACGAGGGGAGTTACCCTGCTAGCACTGGAACAGACCAGGGGCGTTACCCTGCTAGCACTGGAACAGACCAGGGGAGTTACCGTTACCCTGCTAGAACTGGAAAAGACCAGGGGAGTTACTGTTACCCTGCTGGCACTGGAACAGACCAGGGGAGTTACCCTGCTAGCACTGGAACAGACCAGGGGAGTTACCGTTACCCTGCTGGAACTGGAACAGACCAGGGGAGTTACCGTTACCCTGCTAACACTGGAACAGACCAGGGGAGTTACCGTTACCCTGCAGGCACTGGAACAGACCAGGGGTGTTACCGTTACCCTGCTAGCACTGGAACAGACCAGGGGAGTTACCGTTACCCTGCTAGCACTGGAACAGACCAGGGGAGTTACCCTGCTAGCACTGGAACAGACCAGGGGAGTTACCCTGCTAGCACTGGAACAGACCAGGGGAGTTACTGTTACCCTGCTAGCACTGGAACAGACCAGGGGAGTTACTGTTACCCTGCTAGCACTGGAACAGACCAGGGGAGTTACCGTTACCCTGCTGGCACTGGAACAGACCAGGGGAGTTACCGTTACCCTGCTGGCACTGGAACAGACCAAGGGAGTTACCGTTACCCTGCTGGCACTGGAACAGACCAGGGGAGTTACCGTTACCCTGCTGGCACTGGAACAGACCAGGGGAGTTACCGTTACCCTGCTAGCACTGGAACAGACCAGGGGAGTTACCCTGCAAGCACTGGAACAGACCAGGGGAGTTACCGTTACCCTGCTGGCACTGGAACAGACCAGGGGAGTTACCGTTACCCTGCTGGCACTGTAACAGACCAGGGGAGTTACCGTTACCCTGCTGGCACTGGAATAGACCAGGGGAGTTACCGTTACCCTGCTGGCACTGGAATAGACCAGGGGAGTTACCGTTACCCTGCTAGCACTGGAACAGACCAGGGGAGTTACCGTTACCCTGCTAGCACTGGAACAGACCAGGGGAGTTGGAGTTACCCTGCAAGCACTGGAACAGACCAGGGGAGTTACCGTTACCCTGCTGGCACTGGAACAGACCAGGGGAGTTACCGTTACCCTGCTGGCACTGGAACAGACCAGGGGAGTTACCGTTACCCTGCTAACACTGGAACAGACCAAGGGAGTTACCGTTACCCTGCAGGCACTGGAACAGACCAGGGGTGTTACCATTACCCTGCTAGCACTGGAACAGACCAGGGGAGTTACCCTGCTAGCACTGGAACAGACCAGGGGAGTTACCCTGCTAGCACTGGAACAGACCAGGGGAGTTACCGTTACCCTGCTGGAACTGGAACAGACCAGGGGAGTTACCGTTACCCTGCTAACACTGGAACAGACCAGGGGAGTTACCGTTACCCTGCAGGCACTGGAACAGACCAGGGGTGTTACCGTTACCCTGCAGGCACTGGAACAGACCAGGGGTGTTACCGTTACCCTGCTAGCACTGGAACAGACCAGGGGAGTTACCGTTACCCTGCTAGCACTGGAACAGACCAGGGGAGTTACCCTGCTAGCACTGGAACAGACCAGGGGAGTTACCGTTACCCTGCTAGCACTGGAACAGACCAGGGGAGTTACCGTTACCCTGCTGGCACTGGAACAGACCAGGGGAGTTACTGTTACCCTGCTGGCACTGGAACAGACCAGGGGAGTTACTGTTACCTTGCTAGCACTGGAACAGACCAGGGGAGTTACCGTTACCCTGCTAGCACTGGAACAGACCAGGGGAGTTACCGTTACCCTGCTAGCACTGGAACAGACCAGGGGAGTTACCGTTACCCTGCTAGCACTGGAACAGACCAGGGGAGTTACCCTGCTAGCACTGGAACAGACCAGGGGAGTTACTGTTACCCTGCTAGCACTGGAACAGACCAGGGGAGTTACCGTTACCCTGCTAGCACTGGAATAGACCAGGGGAGTTACCGTTACCCTGCTAGCACTGGAATAGACCAGGGGAGTTACCGTTACCCTGCTAGCACTGGAATAGACCAGGGGAGTTACCGTTACCCTGCTAGCACTGGAACAGACCAGGGGAGTTACCCTGCTAGCACTGGAACAGACCAGGGGAGTTACTGTTACCCTGCTAGCACTGGAACAGACCAGGGGCGTTACTGTTACCCTGCTAGCACTGGAACAGACCAGGGGCGTTACTGTTACCCTGCTGGCACTGGAACAGACCAGGGGAGTTACCCTGCTAGCACTGGAACAGACCAGGGGAGTTACCGTTACCCTGCTAGCACTGGAACAGACCAGGGGAGTTACCCTGCTGGCACTGGAACAGACCAGGGGAGTTACCGTTACCCTGCTGGCACTGGAACAGACGAGGGGAGTTACCCTGCTAGCACTGGAACAGACCAGGGGAGTTACCGTTACCCTGCTAGAACTGGAACAGACCAGGGGAGTTACCGTTACCCTGCTAGAACTGGAAAAGACCAGGGGAGTTACTGTTACCCTGCTGGCACTGGAACAGACCAGGGGAGTTACCCTGCTAGCACTGGAACAGACCAGGGGAGTTACCGTTACCCTGCTGGAACTGGAACAGACCAGGGGAGTTACCGTTACCCTGCTAACACTGGAACAGACCAGGGGAGTTACCGTTACCCTGCAGGCACTGGAACAGACCAGGGGTGTTACCGTTACCCTGCTAGCACTGGAACAGATCAGGGGAGTTACCGTTACCCTGCTAGCACTGGAACAGACCAGGGGAGTTACCGTTACCCTGCTAGCACTGGAACAGACCAGGGGAGTTACCGTTACCCTGCTGGCACTGGAACAGACCAGGGGAGTTACTGTTACCCTGCTAGCACTGGAACAGACCAGGGGAGTTACTGTTACCCTGCTAGCACTGGAACAGACCAGGGGAGTTACCGTTACCCTGCTGGCACTGGAACAGACCAGAGGAGTTACCCTGCTGGCACTGGAACAGACCAGGGGAGTTACCGTTACCCTGCTGGCACTGGAACAGACGAGGGGAGTTACCCTGCTAGCACTGGAACAGACCAGGGGCGTTACCCTGCTAGCACTGGAACAGACCAGGGGAGTTACCGTTACCCTGCTAGAACTGGAAAAGACCAGGGGAGTTACTGTTACCCTGCTGGCACTGGAACAGACCAGGGGAGTTACCCTGCTAGCACTGGAACAGACCAGGGGAGTTACCGTTACCCTGCTGGAACTGGAACAGACCAGGGGAGTTACCGTTACCCTGCTAACACTGGAACAGACCAGGGGAGTTACCGTTACCCTGCAGGCACTGGAACAGACCAGGGGTGTTACCGTTACCCTGCTAGCACTGGAACAGACCAGGGGAGTTACCGTTACCCTGCTAGCACTGGAACAGACCAGGGGAGTTACCCTGCTAGCACTGGAACAGACCAGGGGAGTTACCGTTACCCTGCTAGCACTGGAACAGACCAGGGGAGTTACTGTTACCCTGCTAGCACTGGAACAGACCAGGGGAGTTACTGTTACCCTGCTAGCACTGGAACAGACCAGGGGAGTTACCGTTACCCTGCTGGCACTGGAACAGACCAGGGGAGTTACCGTTACCCTGCTGGCACTGGAACAGACCAAGGGAGTTACCGTTACCCTGCTGGCACTGGAACAGACCAGGGGAGTTACCGTTACCCTGCTGGCACTGGAACAGACCAGGGGAGTTACCGTTACCCTGCTAGCACTGGAACAGACCAGGGGAGTTACCCTGCAAGCACTGGAACAGACCAGGGGAGTTACCGTTACCCTGCTGGCACTGGAACAGACCAGGGGAGTTACCGTTACCCTGCTGGCACTGTAACAGACCAGGGGAGTTACCGTTACCCTGCTGGCACTGGAATAGACCAGGGGAGTTACCGTTACCCTGCTGGCACTGGAATAGACCAGGGGAGTTACCGTTACCCTGCTAGCACTGGAACAGACCAGGGGAGTTACCGTTACCCTGCTAGCACTGGAACAGACCAGGGGAGTTGGAGTTACCCTGCAAGCACTGGAACAGACCAGGGGAGTTACCGTTACCCTGCTGGCACTGGAACAGACCAGGGGAGTTACCGTTACCCTGCTGGCACTGGAACAGACCAGGGGAGTTACCGTTACCCTGCTAACACTGGAACAGACCAAGGGAGTTACCGTTACCCTGCAGGCACTGGAACAGACCAGGGGTGTTACCATTACCCTGCTAGCACTGGAACAGACCAGGGGAGTTACCCTGCTAGCACTGGAACAGACCAGGGGAGTTACCCTGCTAGCACTGGAACAGACCAGGGGAGTTACCGTTACCCTGCTGGAACTGGAACAGACCAGGGGAGTTACCGTTACCCTGCTAACACTGGAACAGACCAGGGGAGTTACCGTTACCCTGCAGGCACTGGAACAGACCAGGGGTGTTACCGTTACCCTGCAGGCACTGGAACAGACCAGGGGTGTTACCGTTACCCTGCTAGCACTGGAACAGACCAGGGGAGTTACCGTTACCCTGCTAGCACTGGAACAGACCAGGGGAGTTACCCTGCTAGCACTGGAACAGACCAGGGGAGTTACCGTTACCCTGCTAGCACTGGAACAGACCAGGGGAGTTACCGTTACCCTGCTGGCACTGGAACAGACCAGGGGAGTTACTGTTACCCTGCTGGCACTGGAACAGACCAGGGGAGTTACTGTTACCTTGCTAGCACTGGAACAGACCAGGGGAGTTACCGTTACCCTGCTAGCACTGGAACAGACCAGGGGAGTTACCGTTACCCTGCTGGCACTGGAACAGACCAGGGGAGTTACCGTTACCCTGCTGGCACTGGAACAGACCAGGGGAGTTACCGTTACCCTGCTAGCACTGGAACAGACCAGGGGAGTTACCCTGCTAGCACTGGAACAGACCAGGGGAGTTACCCTGCTAGCACTGGAATAGACCAGGGGAGTTACCCTGCTAGCACTGGAACAGACCAGGGGAGTTACCCTGCTAGCACTGGAACAGACCAGGGGAGTTACCCTGCTAGCACTGGAACAGACCAGGGGAGTTACCGTTACCCTGCTAGCACTGGAACAGACCAGGGGAGTTACCCTGCTAGCACTGGAACAGACCAGGGGAGTTACCCTGCAAGCACTGGAACAGACCAGGGGAGTTACCGTTACCCTGCTAGCACTGGAACAGACCAGGGGAGTTACCGTTACCCTGCTAGAACTGGAACAGACCAGGGGACTTACCGTTACCGTGCTAGCACTGGAACAGACCAGGGGACTTACCGTTACCCTGCTAGCACTGGAACAGACCAGGGGAGTTACCCTGCTAGCAATGGAACAGACCAGGGGAGTTACCCTGCAAGCACTGGAACAGACCAGGGGAGTTACCGTTACCCTGCTAGCACTGGAACAGACCAGGGGAGTTACCGTTACCCTGCTAGCACTAGAACAGACCAGGGGAGTTACCCTGCTAGCACTGGAACAGACCAGGGGAGTTACTGTTACCCTGCTAGCACTGGAACAGACCAGGGGAGTTACCGTTACCCTGCTAGCACTGGAATAGACCAGGGGAGTTACCGTTACCCTGCTAGCACTGGAACAGACCAGGGGAGTTACCCTGCTAGCACTGGAACAGACCAGGGGAGTTACTGTTACCCTGCTGGCACTGGAACAGACCAGGGGAGTTACCCTGCTAGCACTGGAACAGACCAGGGGAGTCACCGTTACCCTGCTAGCACTGGAACAGACCAGGGGAGTTACCCTGCTGGCACTGGAACAGACCAGGGGAGTTACCGTTACCCTGCTGGCACTGGAATAGACCAGGGGAGTTACCCTGCTAGCACTGGAACAGACCAGGGGAGTTACCGTTACCCTGCTGGAACTGGAACAGACCAGGGGAGTTACCGTTACCCTGCTAACACTGGAACAGACCAGGGGAGTTACCGTTACCCTGCTGGCACTGGAACAGACCAGGGGAGTTACCGTTACCCTGCTAGCACTGGAATAGACCAGGGGAGTTACCGTTACCCTGCTAGCACTGGAACAGACCAGGGGAGTTACCGTTACCCTGCTAGCACTGGAACAGACCAGGGGAGTTACCCTGCTAGCACTGGAATAGACCAGGGGAGTTACCGTTACCCTGCTAGCACTGGAACAGACCAGGGGAGTTACCCTGCTAGCACTGGAATAGACCAGGGGAGTTACCGTTACCCTGCTAGCACTAGAATAGACCAGGGGAGTTATCGTTACCCTGCTAGCACTGGAACAGACCAGGGGAGTTACCCTGCTAGCACTGGAACAGACCAGGGGAGTTACCCTGCAAGCACTGGAACAGACCAGGGGAGTTACCGTTACCCTGCTAGCACTGGAACAGACCAGGGGAGTTACCGTTACCCTGCTAGAACTGGAACAGACCAGGGGAGTTACCGTTACCCTGCTAGCACTGGAACAGACCAGGGGAGTTACCCTGCTAGCACTGGAACAGACCAGGGGAGTTACCCTGCTAGCAATGGAACAGACCAGGGGAGTTACCCTGCAAGCACTGGAACAGACCAGGGGAGTTACCGTTACCCTGCTAGCACTGGAACAGACCAGGGGAGTTACCGTTACCCTGCTAGCACTGGAACAGACCAGGGGAGTTACCGTTACCCTGCTAGCACTGGAACAGACCAGGGGAGTTACCGTTACCCTGCTAGCACTGGAACAGACCAGGGGAGTTACCGTTACCCTGCTAGCACTGGAACAGACCAGGGGAGTTACCCTGCTAGCACTGGAACAGACCAGGGGAGTTACTGTTACCCTGCTAGCACTGGAACAGACCAGGGGAGTTACCGTTACCCTGCTAGCACTGGAATAGACCAGGGGAGTTACCGTTACCCTGCTAGCACTGGAATAGACCAGGGGAGTTACCGTTACCCTGCTAGCACTGGAATAGACCAGGGGAGTTACCGTTACCCTGCTAGCACTGGAACAGACCAGGGGAGTTACCCTGCTAGCACTGGAACAGACCAGGGGAGTTACTGTTACCCTGCTAGCACTGGAACAGACCAGGGGCGTTACTGTTACCCTGCTAGCACTGGAACAGACCAGGGGCGTTACTGTTACCCTGCTGGCACTGGAACAGACCAGGGGAGTTACCCTGCTAGCACTGGAACAGACCAGGGGAGTTACCGTTACCCTGCTAGCACTGGAACAGACCAGGGGAGTTACCCTGCTGGCACTGGAACAGACCAGGGGAGTTACCCTGCTGGCACTGGAACAGACCAGGGGAGTTACCGTTACCCTGCTGGCACTGGAACAGACGAGGGGAGTTACCCTGCTAGCACTGGAACAGACCAGGGGAGTTACCGTTACCCTGCTAGAACTGGAACAGACCAGGGGAGTTACCGTTACCCTGCTAGAACTGGAAAAGACCAGGGGAGTTACTGTTACCCTGCTGGCACTGGAACAGACCAGGGGAGTTACCCTGCTAGCACTGGAACAGACCAGGGGAGTTACCGTTACCCTGCTGGAACTGGAACAGACCAGGGGAGTTACCGTTACCCTGCTAACACTGGAACAGACCAGGGGAGTTACCGTTACCCTGCAGGCACTGGAACAGACCAGGGGTGTTACCGTTACCCTGCTAGCACTGGAACAGATCAGGGGAGTTACCGTTACCCTGCTAGCACTGGAACAGACCAGGGGAGTTACCGTTACCCTGCTAGCACTGGAACAGACCAGGGGAGTTACCGTTACCCTGCTGGCACTGGAACAGACCAGGGGAGTTACTGTTACCCTGCTAGCACTGGAACAGACCAGGGGAGTTACTGTTACCCTGCTAGCACTGGAACAGACCAGGGGAGTTACCGTTACCCTGCTGGCACTGGAACAGACCAGAGGAGTTACCCTGCTGGCACTGGAACAGACCAGGGGAGTTACCGTTACCCTGCTGGCACTGGAACAGACGAGGGGAGTTACCCTGCTAGCACTGGAACAGACCAGGGGCGTTACCCTGCTAGCACTGGAACAGACCAGGGGAGTTACCGTTACCCTGCTAGAACTGGAAAAGACCAGGGGAGTTACTGTTACCCTGCTGGCACTGGAACAGACCAGGGGAGTTACCCTGCTAGCACTGGAACAGACCAGGGGAGTTACCGTTACCCTGCTGGAACTGGAACAGACCAGGGGAGTTACCGTTACCCTGCTAACACTGGAACAGACCAGGGGAGTTACCGTTACCCTGCAGGCACTGGAACAGACCAGGGGTGTTACCGTTACCCTGCTAGCACTGGAACAGACCAGGGGAGTTACCGTTACCCTGCTAGCACTGGAACAGACCAGGGGAGTTACCCTGCTAGCACTGGAACAGACCAGGGGAGTTACCGTTACCCTGCTAGCACTGGAACAGACCAGGGGAGTTACTGTTACCCTGCTAGCACTGGAACAGACCAGGGGAGTTACTGTTACCCTGCTAGCACTGGAACAGACCAGGGGAGTTACCGTTACCCTGCTGGCACTGGAACAGACCAGGGGAGTTACCGTTACCCTGCTGGCACTGGAACAGACCAAGGGAGTTACCGTTACCCTGCTGGCACTGGAACAGACCAGGGGAGTTACCGTTACCCTGCTGGCACTGGAACAGACCAGGGGAGTTACCGTTACCCTGCTAGCACTGGAACAGACCAGGGGAGTTACCCTGCAAGCACTGGAACAGACCAGGGGAGTTACCGTTACCCTGCTAGCACTGGAATAGACCAGGGGAGTTACCGTTACCCTGCTGGCACTGGAATAGACCAGGGGAGTTACCGTTACCCTGCTAGCACTGGAACAGACCAGGGGAGTTACCGTTACCCTGCTAGCACTGGAACAGACCAGGGGAGTTGGAGTTACCCTGCAAGCACTGGAACAGACCAGGGGAGTTACCGTTACCCTGCTGGCACTGGAACAGACCAGGGGAGTTACCGTTACCCTGCTGGCACTGGAACAGACCAGGGGAGTTACCGTTACCCTGCTAACACTGGAACAGACCAAGGGAGTTACCGTTACCCTGCAGGCACTGGAACAGACCAGGGGTGTTACCATTACCCTGCTAGCACTGGAACAGACCAGGGGAGTTACCCTGCTAGCACTGGAACAGACCAGGGGAGTTACCCTGCTAGCACTGGAACAGACCAGGGGAGTTACCGTTACCCTGCTGGAACTGGAACAGACCAGGGGAGTTACCGTTACCCTGCTAACACTGGAACAGACCAGGGGAGTTACCGTTACCCTGCAGGCACTGGAACAGACCAGGGGTGTTACCGTTACCCTGCTAGCACTGGAACAGACCAGGGGAGTTACCGTTACCCTGCTAGCACTGGAACAGACCAGGAGAGTTACCCTGCTAGCACTGGAACAGACCAGGGGAGTTACCGTTACCCTGCTAGCACTGGAACAGACCAGGGGAGTTACCGTTACCCTGCTGGCACTGGAACAGACCAGGGGAGTTACCGTTACCTTGCTAGCACTGGAACAGACCAGGGGAGTTACCGTTACCCTGCTAGCACTGGAACAGACCAGGGGAGTTACCGTTACCCTGCTGGCACTGGAACAGACCAGGGGAGTTACCGTTACCCTGCTGGCACTGGAACAGACCAGGGGAGTTACCGTTACCCTGCTGGCACTGGAACAGACCAGGGGAGTTACCGTTACCCTGCTGGCACTGGAACAGACCAGGGGAGTTACCGTTACCCTGCTAGCACTGGAACAGACCAGGGGAGTTACCGTTACCCTGCTAGCACTGGAATAGACCAGGGGAGTTACCCTGCAAGCACTGGAACAGACCAGGGGAGTTACCGTTACCCTGCTGGCACTGGAACAGACCAGGGGAGTTACCGTTACCCTGCTGGCACTGGAACAGACCAGGGGAGTTACCGTTACCCTGCTAGCACTGGAATAGACCAGGGGAGTTACCGTTACCCTGCTGGCACTGGAATAGACCAGGGGAGTTACCGTTACCCTGCTGGCACTGGAATAGACCAGGGGAGTTACCGTTACCCTGCTAGCACTGGAACAGACCAGGGGAGTTACCGTTACCCTGCTAGCACTGGAATAGACCAGGGGAGTTACCCTGCAAGCACTGGAACAGACCAGGGGAGTTACCGTTACCCTGCTGGCACTGGAACAGACCAGGGGAGTTACCGTTACCCTGCTGGCACTGGAACAGACCAGGGGAGTTACCGTTACCCTGCTAGCACTGGAATAGATCAGGGGAGTTACCGTTACCCTGCTGGCACTGGAATAGACCAGGGGAGTTACCGTTACCCTGCTAGCACTGGAACAAACCAGGGGAGTTACCGTTACCCTGCTAGCACTGGAACAGACCAGGGGAGTTACCGTTACCCTGCTAGCACTGGAATAGAACAGGGGAGTTACCCTGCTAGCACTGGAACAGACCAGGGGAGTTACCGTTACCCTGCTGGCACTGGAACAGACCAGGGGAGTTACCGTTACCCTGCTAGCACTGGAACAGACCAGGGGAGTTACTGTTACCCTGCTAGCACTGGAACAGACCAGGGGAGTTACCGTTACCCTGCTAGCACTGGAACAGACCAGGGGAGTTAAGACACACACACACCAATGTATTTATTAACTTAACCTGATATGGGGACGGACGGACGGACGCACACACAAGGACAGACACACGGACACACGGACACACACACACACACACACACAGACGTCAATATGCAGACAAATAGGCGGGAGCTCCATACCAAATGGAAGGTACTCACGGTTCATCCAATCAGAGCTGTGACATTGGGATGGTGCTAAACTGACAACAAGCAGACAGAGACAGACTGGAATAGACTATTGTCACCCACGTCTCGGCGTTTGTGGAGTATGGGGACTCCACATATACAGTATCAGTCAAAAGTTTGGACACACTTACTCATTCAAGGGTTTTTCATTATTTGTACTATTTTCTACATTGTATAATAATAGTGAAGACATCAAAACTAGGAAATTACACATTTGGAATCATGTAGTAACCAAAAAAAGTGTTGAACAAATTAAAATATATTTGAGATTCTTCAAAGTAGCCACCCTTTGCCTTGATGACAGCTTTATACACTCTTGGCATTCTCTCAACCAGCTTCACCCGGAATGGTTTTCCAACAGTCTTGAGGGAGTTCCCACATATGCTGAGCACTGTTTGGCTGCTTTTCCTTCACTCTGCGGTCCAACTCATCCCAAACCATCTCAATTGGGTTGAGGTCAGGTGATTGTGGAGGCCAGGTCATCTGATGCAGCACCATCACCACCTCCATGATTCATGGTGGGAACTACACATGCAGAGATCATCCATTCACCTACTCGGCGTCGCACAAAGACACGGCGGTTGGAACAAAAAATCTAAAATTTGGACTCCAGACCAAAGGACAGTCCACCAGTCTAATGTCCATTGCTCGTGTTTCTTGGCCCAAGCAAGTCTCTTCTTCTTATTGGTGTCCTTTAGTGGTTTATTTGCAGCAATTCGACCATGAAGGCCTGATTCACGCAGTCTCCTCTGAACAGCTGATGTTGAGATGTGTCTGTTACTTGAACTCCGTGAAGCATTTATTTGGGCTACAATTTCTGAGGCTGGTAACAATAATGAACTTATCCTCTGCAGCAGAGAACTCTGGGTCTTCCTTTGCTTTCCTGTGGCGGTCCTCATGAGAGCCAATTTGATGGTTTTTGCGACTGCACTTGAAGAAACTTTCAAAGTTCTTGAAATGTTCCGGATTGACTGACCTTCAAGTCTTAAAGTAATGATGGACTGTTGGTTCTCTGCTTATTTGAGCTGTTCTTGCCATAATATGGACTTGGTCTTTTACCAAATAGGGCTGTCTTCTGTATACCACCCCTACCTTGTCACAACATAACTGATCGGCTCAAACGCATTAAGGAAAGAAATTACACAAATTAACTTTTAAGAAAGCACACCTGTAAATTGAAATGCACTCCAAGGTGACTACCTCATGAAGCTGGATGAGAAAATGCCAAGAGTGTGCAAAGCTGTCAACAAGGCAAAGGGTGGCTACTTTGAAGAATCTCAAATGTAAAATACATTTTGATTTGCTTAACATTTTTTGGGTTACTACATGATTCCAAATCTGTTATTTCATAGTATTGATGTCTTCCCTATTATTCTACAATGTAGAATATAGTAAAATAAAGAAAAACCTTGAATACTCAGGTGTGTGTCCAAACCTTTGACTGGTACTATATATACCTGGCTGCCCTTATTAAATTAAGGCTCTACTTAGATTTAATTAAACATACTTTTAATGTACAGCTGAAGTTAGAAGTTTACAAACACTTAGGTTGGAGTCATTAAAACTCGTTTTCAACAACTCCACAAATGTCTTGTTAACAAACTATGGTTTTGGCAAATTGGTTTGGACATTTACTTTGTGCATGATACAAGTAATTTTCCCAACATTTTTTTACAGACAGATTACAGAATACTTACTTAGGCCAGACGTTAAATTACTGTTTAAAACCTCTTGTCAATATAGGGGGTGCTGTTTCAACTTTGTAAATTATCGTTCTCAAATTAAACTGCCTCGTACTCAATTCTTGCTCGTACAATATGCATATTATTATTACTATTGGATAGAAAACACTCTCTAGTTTCTAAAACCGTTTGAATTATTTCTCTGAGTGAAACAGAACTCATTCTGCAGCACATTTCCTGTCAGGGAGTGAGATTTCAGAAATCGAGGTCCCTGTTCTGAGGTCAGTTTATAAGTCCCCATGCAAGCTATGAGGGTACATGCACTGCATACGTCTTCCTCTAGATGTCAGTAAGCGGGGAGAATTTGAATGGAGTGGATTGCGCAATCTGGGACCTTATATAAGACCGTGGAACGGAAGTACCGTCCTTTTCAACGGTGCGCCTGGCGCAAGAAGACATCACAATGGCGTCCAGCAAACGCTTTCGTTTTAGTAGTTCTATATCTCTCCGGTCATGTTTTTATTCGTTATAGGTGTTAAAGACATCATAAGGTAGTTAATTTAAACCGACTTATAGCAGTTTATAGCAGTTTATTGCGATTTTCTGGGATTTCTTTGTCATGCGCTTTCACGAGTTGGACACCTCTCCAGTTGGCGGCTAACATTAGCGGCTATTTCGACCGGACAAGAGGACATCTTTCAACCCAAAGACGATTGTTCTGGAGAAAGGACACCTTGCCCAAGATTCTGATGGAAGCTCAGCTAATAGTAAGCAGTCTTTATGCTGTTCATTCGTACTTATGTTGACAAATGTTAAATAATAATTCCGCCATGAATTATGGGGCGGTCTCGCTTTAGCGCACACTGTATTGCGCAGTAACGTTAATTTTAAAAATCTAACCCAGCGATTGCATTAAGAACTAATTTATCTTTCATTTGCTGTCCAACTTGTATTTTTTAGTCAAGTTTATGAATAGTTTTCGATTAGAATAGGTGCCTTTCCCAAGATTTCTCCTGACATTTTCTTTGCAGCTTGGCTACTTTTCTCATTGTATAACCACGATTTGTGCCGCTAAATATGCACATTTTCGAACAAACTCTATATGCATTGTGTAATATGATGTTATAGGACTGTCATCTGAAGAATTCTGAGAAGGTTAGTGAAAAAATTAATATCTTTTGGTGGTTTATACGTAATCGCTATGTTTGGCTTGAATCAATGCTGTTGTGATGTTTGCTATTGTGGTATGCTAATATAACGCTATATTGTGTTTTCGCTGTAAAACACTTAGAAAATCTGAAATATTGTCTGGATTCACAAGATCTGTGTCTTTCAATTGCTGTACGCTGTGTATTTTTAAGAAATGTTTTATGATGAGTAATTAGGTAATACACGTTGCTCTCTGTAGTTATTCTAGTCGATTTGGTGAGAGTTGTGATGGTGGCTGCAATGGTAAACTATGATTTATACCTGAAATATGCACATTTTTCTAACAAAACATATGCTATACAATAAATATGTTATCAGACTGTCATCTGATGGAGTTGTTTCTTGGTTAGTGGCTATTTATATCTTTATTTGGTCGAATTTGTGATAGCTACTGATGGAGTAAAAAACTGGTGGAGTAAAAAAAGTGGTGTCTTTTGCTAACGTGGTTAGCTAATAGATTTACATATTGTGTCTTCCCTGTAAAACATGTTAAAAATCTGAAATGATGGCTGGATTCACAAGATGTGTATCTTTCATCTGGTGTCTTGGACTTGTGATTTAATGATATTTAGATGCTAGTATTTACTTGTGACGCTATGCTAGGCTATGCTAGTCAGCTTTTTTACTGATGGGGGTGCTCCCGGATCCGGGTTTGGGAGGAACTAGAAGTTAACGGATGCCCCGCCTCACTTTTCTCCACACACAGAAAAAAATCCCCCCAAAATCTGCGGTGTTATTTTTTGGCCAACATATAAACTCTTTGTTTATAATGAACTGTCCGCTCTCCCTTGAGGCTTTCCCAAGTTGATGCCCAACAGCCTCAGATCACACGCTCAGATCATGTCGAGCCTCGGATTGGACAGTGAAACACACACTCTGGCACCTGCAGGCGACGTGAAGACGTTTCATTTCTCTCTCATGCCGTCATGAAATCCCTACTATTTATGTGTCCGGGTTAATAAAACGTGGGACGTCCCTCATTATAAACAAACAGTCGGTTAAATTCATGGTTATTGCATCATTTTCAGATCTATTAGAAGCGATTAATAGACGGATCAACAATGTAATTGAACCAATTGACTGGCCAGAGATCAGGGCATGCATCAGCAAAGACGCAGTGCAAGCTGATAGTATTTTGGACAACCAAATTGAAGTCAAAATGATTGATGAAATCGAAGTGTGTCAGCTGTTTGTTGATTTGCGATTCATAACTGACATTTTACCGGTACTACCAGCAGTAGTAGGCTAACCGATAACACCACGACGATTCATAACTTACATTTTACCGGTACTACCAGCAGTAGTAGGCTAACAGATAACACCACGACGATTCATAACTTACATTTTACCGGTACTACCAACAGTAGTAGGCTAACAGATAACACCACGACGATTCATAACTTACATTTTACCGGTACTACCAGCAGTAGTAGGCTAACCGATAACACCACGACGATTCATAACTTACATTTTACCGGTACTACCAGCAGTAGTAGGCTAACAGATAACACCACGACGATTCATAACTTACATTTTACCGGTACTACCAGCAGTAGTAGGCTAACAGATAACACCACGACGATTCATAACTTACATTTTACCGGTACTACCAGCAGTAGTAGGCTAACAGATAACACCACGACGATTCATAACTTACATTTTACCGGTACTACCAGCAGTAGTAGGCTAACAGATAACACCACGACGATTCATAACTTACATTTTACCGGTACTACCAGCAGTAGTAGGCTAACCGATAACACCACGACTGAATGCGTTTGAAGTGATGATGCGCCGCTGAGAACAGCTAGCGTGTCCAGCTAAAGTACATCGCCAGAGACACTCGCACACTTCGTGCAGATCAGCAGGTGGGGGAGCTTTTCATGGCAGCCAGACGAGACAATCGAAGGAGGATGCGGGTGAACAAAGTTATTGGGCTCGAATTTAGTCAAGCTTGCTCTATATAGATTGATGCTTCTAATAATGTTAAAAAAACAACATTTTATTTTTAGGATTAAAGGTTATGCTCTATGGCTGGTTTTATGTATTTTATCCAATGCTACATTACATTTGGTTGACCTAACTTGATTGACCCTCTTTCTACAAGGCCGAGTCTATGAGAGGCCTAATCATATCTGTATGAATATTTTAACGCCTAGCCTATAGAGTTGCATTCAGCTAATTAACTCATTATTATGCATCAACATTTTAATTCGATTACAATAATTTATTGTCAATCATTCTTGAATTTGTTATGCTATACAATGAAGTTGCTTAATGAACTGATAATAAAAAAAAATGTTTTTATTGCAATCTATTATACATCCTATGTGAATAATGTTCATTAATGTTAATTTGTGTATTAATAATAATAGTAATCTGAATATTCAGTCTGAAATTGAATATTTCTCCTATTGTTCATGTCCAGGACAATGTGGTAAAGTACTGTCCTCTCTCTCGCTCGCCTCACTTTTCTGGGGGGGGAAATCCGTTAAACAGCGAATTAATTTTGTCTGGCCTTATCTATCTTTTTTTTATTTTTTTTACTTCACACTTATTTTTATATTTGTCTTAAGTTCTTAAAGCATTGTTGGTTAAGGGCTTGTAAGTAAGCATTTCCCTGTCAGGTCCACACACCTGTTGTATTTTACTGTGACAAATAAAAATTGATTTGATTTGACCAACGGAGAATAAACTGTAAGCTATAAAAACAAAGAGACACTCCATATGTATAACCAACCAGTCATTTATTATGTTGTTAGAGTGTAGGGGTTCCATATGTATAACCAACCAGTCATTTATTATGTTGTTAGAGTGTAGGGGTTCCATATGTATAACCAACTAGTCATTTATTATGTTGTTAGAGTGTAGGGGTTCCATATGTATAACCAACTAGTCATTTATTATGTTGTTAGAGTGTAGGGGTTCCATATGTATAACCAACCAGTCATTTATTATGTTGTTAGAGTGTAGGGGTTCCATATGTATAACCAACCAGTCATTTATTATGTTGTTAGAGTGTAGGGGTTCCATATGTATAACCAACCAGTCATTTATTATGTTGTTAGAGTGTAGGGGTTCCATATGTATAACCAACCAGTCATTTATTATGTTGTTAGAGTGTAGGGGCGGCAGGTAGCCTAGTGGTTAGAGTGTAGGGGCGGCAGGTAGTCTAGTGGTTAGAGTGTAGAGGTGGCAGGTAGCCTAGTGGTTAGAGTGTAGAGGGGGCAGGTAGCCTAGTGGTTAGAGTGTAGAGGGGGCAGGTAGCCTAGTGGTTAGAGTGTAGAGGGGGCAGGTAGTCTAGTGGTTAGAGTGTAGGGGCGGCAGGTAGCCTAGTGGTTAGAGTGTAGGGGCGGCAGGTAGTCTAGTGGTTAGAGTGTAGGGGCGGCAGGTAGTCTAGTGGTTAGAGTGTAGGGGCGGCAGGTAGTCTAGTGGTTAGAGTGTAGAGGTGGCAGGTAGTCTAGTGGTTAGAGTGTAGGGGCGGCAGGTAGCCTAGTGGTTAGAGTGTAGAGGTGGCAGGTAGTCTAGTGGTTAGAGTGTAGGGGCGGCAGGTAGTCTAGTGGTTAGAGTGTAGGGGCGGCAGGTAGTCTAGTGGTTAGAGTGTAGGGGCGGCAGGTAGCCTAGTGGTTAGAGTGTAGAGGTGGCAGGTAGTCTAGTGGTTAGAGTGTAGGGGCGGCAGGTAGTCTAGTGGTTAGAGTGTAGGGGCGGCAGGTAGCCTAGTGGTTAGAGTGTAGGGGCGGCAGGTAGTCTAGTGGTTAGAGTGTAGAGGGGGCAGGTAGTCTAGTGGTTAGAGTGTAGAGGCGGCAGGTAGTCTAGTGGTTAGAGTGTAGGGGCGGCAGGTAGCCTAGTGGTTAGAGTGTAGAGGCGGCAGGTAGTCTAGTGGTTAGAGTGTAGAGGCGGCAGGTAGTCTAGTGGTTAGAGTGTAGGGGCGGCAGGTAGCCTAGTGGTTAGAGTGTAGAGGCGGCAGGTAGTCTAGTGGTTAGAGTGTAGAGGCGGCAGGTAGTCTAGTGGTTAGAGTGTAGGGGCGGCAGGTAGCCTAGTGGTTAGAGTGTAGGGGCGGCAGGTAGTCTAGTGGTTAGAGTGTAGGGGCGGCAGGTAGTCTAGTGGTTAGAGTGTAGGGGCGGCAGGTAGCCTAGTGGTTAGAGTGTAGAGGTAGCAGGTAGTCTAGTGGTTAGAGTGTAGAGGGGGCAGGTAGCCTAGTGGTTAGAGTGTAGAGGGGGCAGGTAGCCTAGTGGTTAGAGTGTAGAGGTGGTAGGTAGCCTAGTGGTTAGAGTGTAGAGGGGGCAGGTAGCCTAGTGGTTAGAGTGTAGAGGGGGCAGGTAGCCTAGTGGTTAGAGTGTAGAGGTGGTAGGTAGCCTAGTGGTTAGAGTGTAGAGGGGGCAGGTAGCCTAGTGGTTAGAGTGTAGAGGTGGTAGGTAGCCTAGTGGTTAGAGTGTAGCGGGGGCAGGTAGCCTAGTGGTTAGAGTGTAGAGGGGCAGGTAGCCTAGTGGTTAGAGTGTAGAGGGGGCAGGTAGCCTAGTGGTTAGAGTGTAGAGGCGGCAGGTAGCCTAGTGGTTAGAGTGTAGAGGGGGCAGGTAGCCTAGTGGTTAGAGTGTAGAGGGGGCAGGTAGCCTAGTGGTTAGAGTGTAGAGGCGGCAGGTAGCCTAGTGGTTAGAGTGTAGAGGGGGCAGGTAGCCTAGTGGTTAGAGTGTAGAGGGGGCAGGTAGCCTAGTGGTTAGAGTGTAGAGGGGGCAGGTAGCCTAGTGGTTAGAGTGTAGAGGGGGCAGGTAGCCTAGTGGTTAGAGTGTAGAGGCGGCAGGTAGCCTAGTGGTTAGAGTGTAGAGGGGGCAGGTAGCCTAGTGGTTAGAGTGTAGAGGGGGCAGGTAGCCTAGTGGTTAGAGTGTAGAGGGGGCAGGTAGCCTAGTGGTTAGAGTGTAGGGGTGGCAGGTAGCCTAGTGGTTAGAGTGTAGAGGTGGCAGGTAGCCTAGTGGTTAGAGTGTAGATGTGGCAGGTAGCCTAGTGGTTAAAGTGTAGAGGCGGCAGGTAGCCTAGTGGTTAGAGTGTAGAGGGGGCAGGTAGCCTAGTGGTTAGAGTGTAGAGGCGGCAGGTAGCCTAGTGGTTAGAGTGTAGAGGGGGCAGGTAGCCTAGTGGTTAGAGTGTAGGGGCGGTAGGTAGCCTAGTGGTTAGAGTGTAAAGGCAGCAGGTAGCCTAGTGGTTAGAGTGTAGAGGGGGCAGGTAGCCTAGTGGTTAGAGTGTAGAGGGGGCAGGTAGCCTAGTGGTTAGAGTGTAGAGGGGGCAGGTAGCCTAGTGGTTAGAGTGTAGGGGCGGTAGGTAGCCTAGTGGTTAGAGTGTAGGGGCGGTAGGTAGCCTAGTGGTTAGAGTGTAAAGGCAGCAGGTAGCCTAGTGGTTAGAGTGTAGGGCCAGTAACCGGAAGGTTGCAAAATCGAATCCCCGAGCTGACAAGGTAAAAATCTGTCGTTCTACCCCTGAACAAGGCAGTTAACCCACTGTTCCTAGGCCGTCATTGTAAATAAGAATTTGTTCTTAACTGACTTGCCTAGTTAAATAAAGGTTAAATAAATCATATAAAAAATATTGGGTAATAAAAACACCATAGTGTATGACATCATGTCACCACTCCTATGTATATACACTGAGAATACCAAAACACTATAGTGTATGACATCATGTCACCACTCCTATGTATATACACTGAGAATACCAAAACACCATAGTGTATGACATCATGTCACCACTCCTATGTATATACACTGAGAATACCAAAACACCATAGTGTATGACATCATGTCACCACTCCTATGTATATACACTGAGAATACCAAAGCACCATAGTGTATGACATCATGTCACCACTCCTATGTATATACACTGAGAATACCAAAACACCATAGTGTATGACATCATGTCACCACTCCTATGTATATACACTGAGAATACCAAAACACCATAGTGTATGACATCATGTCACCACTCCTATGTATATACACTGAGAATACCAAAGCACCATAGTGTATGACATCATGTCACCACTCCTATGTATATACACTGAGAATACCAAACATTAACAACAGTTTCCTAATAATTCCCTTTTGCCCAATTCGTCAGGACATGGACTCTCCACTGCGTAAAACGTGTTCTACAGGGATGTGTCAAGTTTGGTGGATGTCCTTTGGCAGGTGATGGACCTTTCTTGATACACACAGGAAACTGTTAAGCGTGAAAAACCCAGCAGCGTTGTATCTCTCAGTTCTTGACCCAAACCGGTGTGCCTGGCACCTACTACCATATCCCATTCAAAGGAACTTAAATATTTTGTCTTGCCCATTCACCCTCTGAATGGCACAATTACACTATCCCTGTCTCAAATGTCTCAAGAATTAAAAATCATTATTTAACCCGTCTCCTCCCCTTCATAGATTGAAGTGGAATTAACAGGTGACATCAATAAGGGATCATAGCTTTCACCTGGTCAGTCTATGTCACGGAAAGAGCAGGTGTCCTTAATGTTTTGTCCACTCAGTGTAATTTAGTGTATGACGTGATGTGATCTGTCAGGGAAACAGAGAGAACAGTCCATTGGCTAATTAAAGTGTAGGAGATGTTACAGGCCTCCTCCAACAGGAACCCAGGTCTTTTTACAAGCTGTCTAACTCTACATGATTGATTACACCAAACGATGCCGTCCCAAACACAGGTGGCTGGCAGGGTTGGAGGGAGAGTGCTGCTCTCGTTTGGTGTTTTAAACACTTCCTGTCTCCTCTTAATCTTTGACAAAGAGCAGAGCAGAGGAGGCTGTAGCCTGGTTTCATATCTGTTTGTACCATCTTGCCAACGCCTAGTCATTGGACTAGGACTCCTAGTCATCGCAACGAGACAACACAAAGCGATCTGGCACCAGGCTAAGACAGTGAAACAGTGGAGTGTTTCTGTTTTAAACACTTCTTCCCCTCTCTCTCTTCCTGCTCTCTCCATGTTCATGGATTGGCTCTGTCTGTCTAATCCACAGGAACGCTGCCTAACACGTTCGCAGGATTGGTTAACGCTTGATATTCCAGGGGGTCTCCACCGAGCGAGGCTAATCTGCTTTCAGTTTTCATGCACCATATATTCTAAATACATTTCATCTTGATGTTCTCGTGCTGTTCGGGCAATATAATATATAAATACATATTTATATATAATATAAAGTATTGATTCAGGACTTATTTGTGGAGGAATGTAACTGTTTTTATGGGTTATTTGTGATGTTTTATTTGTGCTTCCCATGTATTTTAATGTGTATACACTAACGTTCAAAAGTTTGCTGTCACTTAGAAATATCCTTGTTTTTGAAAAAAAAAAGCAAATTTTTTGTCCATTAAAATAACATCAAATTGATCAGAAATACAGTGTAGATGTTGTTAATGTTGTAAATGACTATTGTAGCTGGAAACGACAGATTTTTTAATGGAATATCTACATAGGCGTATAGAGGACCATTATCAGCAACCATCACTCCTGTGTTCCAATGGCACGTTGTGTTAGCTAATCCAACTTTATCATTTTTAAAAGCTAATTGATCATTAGAAAACATTTTTGCAATTATGTTAGCATAGCTGAAAACTGTTGTCCTGATTAAAGAAGCAATAAAACTGGCCTTCTTTAGACTAGTTGAGTATCTGGAGCGTTAGCATTTGTGGGTTCGATTACAGGCTCAAAATGAAAGAAAGACTTTTCTGAAACTCGTCAGTCTATTCTTCTTCTGAGAAATGAAAGCTATTCCATGTGAGAAATTGTCAAGAAACTGAAGACCTCGTAAAATGCTGTGATCTACTCCCTTCACAGAACAGCTCTAACCAGAATAGAAAGAGGAGTGGGAGGCCCCGGTGCACAACTGAGCAAGAGGACAAGTAGATTAGAGTGTCTAGTTTGAGAAACAGACGCCTCACAAGTCCTCAACTGGCAGCTTCATTAAATAGTACCCGCAAAACACCAGTCTCAAAGTCAACAGTGAAGAGGCGACTCCGGGATGCTGGCCTTAAGATATATATAGAAGGACACAAAAAAATAAAAGATTAAGATGAGCAAAAGAACACAGACACTGGACAGAGGAACTCTGCCTAGAAGGCCAGCATCCCTGAGTGAATTGGTGAGTGAATTGGTGACGATTAGGGATATGCATCTTTCCATTTGAAGATGATTCGATACACATCTCAATAGACACGCACACCCTTTAAATGAGTGGATCCAGCTATTTCAGCCACACCAGTTGCTGACAGGTGTATAAAATCAAGCACACAGCCATGCAATCTCCATAGACAGACATTGGCAGTAGACGTGCCTTACTGAAGAGCTCAGTGACTTTCAACGTGGCACTGTCATAGAATGCCACCTATCCAACAAGTCCCTTAGTAAAATTTCTGCCCTGATAGAGCTGCCCCCGGTCAACTGTAAGTGCTGCTATTGTGAAGTGGAAACGTCTAGGAGCAACAACAGCTCAGCCACGAAGTGGTAGACCACACAAGCTCACAGAACGGGACCGCCGAGTGCTGAAACCTGTAAAAATTCCAAGTGCCTCTGGAAGCAACGTCAGCACAATAACTATTCGTCTGGAGCTTCATAAAATGGGTTTCCATGGCAGATCAGCCACACGTACAATGTCAAGCGTCGTATGGAGTGGTGTAAAGCTTGCCGCCATTGGAATCTGGAGCAGTGGAATTGGAACGGCGACTGCGAACCAGGCCTAATCGCCCAACATCTGAGCCCGACCTCACCAATGCTCTTGTGGCTGAAGGGAAGCAAGTCCGCGCAGCAATGCTCCAACATCTAGTGGAAAGCCGTCCCAAAAGAGTGGAAGCTGTTATGGCTGTAAAGGTGGAACCAACTACATATTAACGCCCATGATTTTTGGAATGAGATTCATGACGAGCAAGTGTCCACATACTTTTCATAATGTAGTGTACATGAACGACTCGTTTTAGTTAGAAACGATTCGGTTTGATTAGAGAACGAGTCGATGTGATTCGGTTTGATTGGAGAACGAGTCGATGTGATTCGGGTTTGATTAGAGAACGAGTTGATGTGATTCGGTTTGATGCAATATTTGTTGCATAAACACAATCGTGTGTGTGTGTGTCTATGGTGTGTGTACTTTGTAGGCAGCTGATCTGAGACATAATGGAGACTAGACATCTACCACCCCACTACCACCATCAGATTAGATCCATAATGGAGACTAGACATCTATCACCCCACTACCACTATCAGATTAGATCCATAATGGAGACTAGACATCTATCACCCCACTACCACCATCAGATTAGATCCATAATGGAGACTAGACATCTATCACCCCACTACCACTATCAGATTAGATCCATAATGGAGACTAGACATCTATCACCCCACTACCACTATCAGATTAGATCCATAAAGGAGACTAGACATCTACCACCCCACTACCACTATCAGATTAGATCCATAATGGAGACTAGACATCTATCACCCCACTACCACCATCAGATTAGATCCATAATGGAGACTAGACTTCTATCACCCCACTACCACTATCAGATTAGATCCATAATGGAGACTAGACATCTATCACCCCACTACCACTATCAGATTAGATCCATAAAGGAGACTAGACATCTACCACCCCACTACCACTATCAGATTAGATCCATAATGGAGACTAGACATCTATCACCCCACTACCACCATCAGATTAGATCCATAATGGAGACTAGACATCTATCACCCCACTACCACTATCAGATTAGATCCATAATGGAGACTAGACATCTATCACCCCACTACCACTATCAGATTAGAGCGATAAAGGAGACTAGACATCCACCACCCCACTACCACTATCAGATTAGAGAAAAAGGGAGACTTGACATCTACCACCCCACTACCACTATCAGATTAGAGACAAAATGAAGACTAGACATCTACAACCCCACTACCACTATCAGATTAGAGCCATAATGGAGACTAGACATCTACCACCCCACTACCACTATCAGATTAGAGTCATAAAGGAGACGAGACATCTACCACCCCACTACCACTATCAGATTAGAGCCATAAAGGAGACTAGACATCTACCACCCCACTACCACTATCAGATTAGAGCCATAAAGGAGACTAGACATCTACCACCACACTACCACTATCAGATTAGAGCCATAATGGTGACTAGATATCTACCACCCCACTACCACTATCAGATTAGATCCATAATGGAGACTAGACATCTATCACCCCACTACCACCATCAGATTAGATCCATAAAGGAGACTAGACATCTACCACCCCACTACCAGATTAGAGCCATAAAGGAGACTAGATATCTGCCACCCCACTACCACTATCAGATTAGAGCCATAAAGGAGACTAGGTGTCTGCCACCCCACTACCACTATCAGATTAGAGCCATAAAGGAGACTAGACATCTACCACCCAACTACCACTATCAGATTAGAGACAAAATGAAGACTAGACATATACCACCCCACTACCACTATCAGATTAGAGCCATAAAGGAGACTAGACATCTACCACCCCACTACCACTATCAGATTAGAGCCACAAAGGAGACTAGACATCTACCACCCCACTACCACTATCAGATTAGAGCCATGAAGGAGACTAGGTATCTACCACCCCACTACCACTATCAGATTAGAGACATAAAGGAGACAAGGTATCTGCCACCCCACTACCACTATCAGATTAGAGCCATAATGGTGACTAGACATCTACCACCCCACTACCACTATCAGATTAGAGCCATAAAGGAGACGAGACATCTACCACCCCACTACCACTATCAGATTAGAGCCATAAAGGAGACTAGACATCTACCACCCCACTACCACTATCAGATTAGAGTCATAAAGGAGACTAGACATCTACCACCCCACTACCACTATCAGATTAGAGCCATAAAGGAGACTAGACATCTACCACCCCACTACCAGATTAGAGCCATAAAGGAGACTAGACATCTACCACCCCACTACCACTATCAGATTAGAGCCATAAAGGAGACTAGACATCTACCACCTCACTACCACTATCAGATTAGAGCCATAAAGGAGACTAGACATCTGCCACCCCACTACCACTATCAGATTAGAGCCATAAAGGAGACTAGATATCTGCCACCCCACTACCACTATCAGATTAGAGCCATAAAGGAGACTAGGTATCTGCCACCCCACTACCACTATCAGATAAGAGCCATAAATGAGACTAGGTGTCTGCCACCCCACTACCACTATCAGATTAGAGCCATAAAGGAGACTAGACATCTACCACCCAACTACCACTATCAGATTAGAGCCATAAAGGAGACTAGGTATCTGCCACCCCACTACCACTATCAGATAAGAGCCATAAATGAGACTAGGTGTCTGCCACCCCACTACCACTATCAGATTAGAGCCATAAAGGAGACTAGACATCTACCACCCAACTACCACTATCAGATTAGAGACAAAATGAAGACTAGACATATACCACCCCACTACCACTATCAGATTAGAGCCATATAATGGAGACTAGACATCTACCACCCGACTACCACTATCAGATTAGAGTCATAAAGGAGACTAGACATCTACCACCCCACTACCACTATCAGATTAGAGCCATAAAGGAGACTAGACATCTACCACCCCACTACCACTATCAGATTAGAGCCACAAAGGAGACTAGACATCTACCACCCCACTACCACCATCAGATTAGAGCCATATAAAGGAGACTAGACATCTACCACCCCACTACCACTATCAGATTAGAGTCATAAAGGAGACTAGACATCTACCACCCCACTACCACTATCAGATTAGAGCCATAAAGGAGACTAGGTATCTACCACCCCACTACCACTATCAGATTAGAGCCATAAAGGAGACTAGGTATCTGCCACCCCACTACCACTATCAGATTAGAGCCATAAAGTAGACTAGGTATCTGCCACCCCACTACCACTATCAGATTAGAGCCATAAGGGAGACTAGACATCTACCACCCCACTACCACTATCAGATTAGAGCCATAATGGAGACTAGGTATCTACCACCCCACTATCAGATTAGAGCCATAATGGAGACTAGACATCTACCACCCAACCCAACGACCACTATCAGATTCATAATGGAGACTAGACATCTATCAGATTAGATCCATAATGGAGACTAGGTATCTACCACCCACTACCACTATCAGATTAGATCCATAAAGGAGACTAGGTATCTACCACCCCACTACCAGATTAGAGCCATAAGTGAGACTAGACATCTATCAACCCACTACCACTATTAGATTAGAGCCATAAGGGAGACTAGACATCTACCACCCCACTATCACTATCAGATTAGAGCCATAATGGAGACTAGACATCCACCACCCCACTACCACTATCAGATTAGAGACAAAATGAAGACTAGACATCTACCACCCCACTACCACTATCAGATTAGAGCCATAATGGAGACTAGACATCTACCATCCCACTACCACTATCAGATTAGAGTCATAAGGGAGACTAGACATCTACCACCCCACTACCACTATCAGATTATAGCCATAAAGGAGACTAGACATCTACCATCCCACTACCACTATCAGATTAGAGCCATAAGAAAGGAGACTAGACATCTACCACCCCACTACCACTATCAGATTAGAGCCATAAAAGAGACTAGGTATCTGCCACCCCACTACCACTATCAGATTAGAGCCATAAAGGAGACGAGACATCTACCACCCCACTACCACTATCAGATTAGAGCCATAAAGGAGACTAGATATCTGCCACCCCACTACCACTATCAGATTAGAGCCATAAAGGAGACTAGACATCTACCACCCCACTACCACGATCAGATTAGAGCCATAAAGGAGACTAGACATCTACCACCTCACTACCACTATCAGATTAGAGCCATAAAGGAGACTAGATATCTGCCACCCCACTACCACTATCAGATTAGAGCCATAAAGGAGACTAGGTATCTGCCACCCCACTACCACTATCAGATTAGAGCCATAAAGGAGACTAGGTATCTGCCACCCCACTACCACTATCAGATTAGAGCCATAAAGGAGACTAGACATCTACCACCCCACTACCACTATCAGATTAGAGACAAAATGAAGACTAGACATATACCACCCCACTACCACTATAAGATTAGAGTCATAAAGGAGACTAGACATCTACCACCCCACTACCACTATCAGATTAGAGCCATGAAGGAGACTAGATATCTACCAACCCACTACCACTATCAGATTAGAGCCATAAAGGAGACTAGGTATCTACAACCCCACTACCACTATCAGATTAGAGCCATAAAGTAGACTAGGTATCTGCCACCCCACTACCACTATCAGATTAGAGCCATAAAGGAGACTAGACATCTACCACCCCACTACCACTATCAGATTAGATCCATAAGGGAGACTAGACATCTACCACCCCACTACCACTATCAGATTAGAGCCATAATGGAGACTAGGTATCTACCACCCCACTATCAGATTAGAGCCATAATGGAGACTAGACATCTACCACCCAACCCAACGACCACTATCAGATTCATAATGGAGACTAGACATCTATCAGATTAGATCCATAATGGAGACTAGGTATCTACCACCCACTACCACTATCAGATTAGATCCATAAAGGAGACTAGGTATCTACCACCCCACTACCACTACCAGATTAGAGCCATAAGTGAGACTAGACATCTATCACCCCACTACCACTATTAGATTAGAGCCATAAGGGAGACTAGACATCTACCACCCCACTATCACTATCAGATTAGAGCCATAATGGAGACTAGACATCCACCACCCCACTACCACTATCAGATTAGAGACAAAATGAAGACTAGACATCTACCATCCCACTACCACTATCAGATTAGAGTCATAAGGGAGACTAGACATCTACCACCCCACTACCACTATCAGATTAGAGCCATAAAGGAGACTAGACATCTACCATCCCACTACCACTATCAGATTAGAGCCATAAGAAAGGAGACTAGACATATACCACCCCACTACCACTATCAGATTAGAGCCATAAAGGAGACTAGGTATCTGCCACCCCACTACCACTATCAGATTAGAGCCATAATGGAGACTAGACATCTACCACCCCACTACCACTATCAGATTAGAGCCATAAAGGAGACTAGACATCTACCACCCCACTACCACTATCAGATTAGAGCCATAAAGGAGACTAGGTATCTGCCACCCCACTACCACTATCAGATTAGAGCCATAAAGGAGACTAGACATCTACCACCCCACTACCACTATCAGATTAGAGTCATAAAGGAGACTAGACATCTACCACCCCACTACCACTATCAGATTAGAGACATAAAGGAGACTAGACATCTACCATCCCACTACCAGATTAGAGACATGAAGGAGACTAGACATCTACCACCCCACTACCACGATCAGATTAGAGCCATAAAGGAGACTAGGTATCTGCCACCCCACTATCAGATTAGAGCCATAAAGGAGACTAGGTATCTGCCACCCCACTACCACTATCAGATTAGAGCCATAAAGGAGACTAGACATCTACCACCCCACTACCACTATCAGATTAGAGGCATAATGGAGACTAGACATCTACCACCCCACTACCACTATCAGATTAGAGACAAAATGAAGACTAGGTATCTGCCACCCCACTACCACTATTAGATTAGAGCCATAAAGTAGACTAGGTATCTGCCACCCCACAACCACTATCAGATTAGAGCCATAAAGGAGACTAGGTATCTGCCACCCCCCTACCACTATCAGAATAGAGCCATAAAGGAGACTAGGTATCTACCACCCCCCTACCACTATCAGAATAGAGCCATAAAGGAGACTAGACATCTACCACCCCTCTACCCCTATCAGATTAGAGCCATAATGGAGACTAAGCATCTACCACTATAAGATTAGAGCCATAATGGAGACTAGGTATCTGCCACCCCACTACCACTATCAGATTAGAGCCATAAAGGAGACTAGACATCTACCACCCCACTACCACTATCAGATTAGAGCCATAAAGGAGACTAGATATCTGCCACCCCACTACCACTATCAGATTAGAGCCATAAAGGAGACTAGACATCTACCACCCCACTACCACGATCAGATTAGAGCCATAAAGGAGACTAGACATCTACCACCCCACTACCACTATCAGATTAGGGGGACAATGTAGGCTGTTTTCTTGTCACCCCACTTTGGTTCTGAAATCACCATCACCAAGTGTTTGAGGTAGTAATGTATCAATATTTATCAATTACAAACGAGCTAGGACAAAGCCAATGAATATATAGCACAACTTTGGAATTCACCCCCATCTGAAAATGGAATGGTTTTGACTGTTGAATGCTTCCAGATGTTCTCCTGCGTTGGGCGGCAGGTAGCCTAGTGGTTAGAGTGTAGAGGCGGCAGGTAGCCTAGCGGTTAGAGTGTAGAGGCGGCAGGTAGCCTAGTGTATGCGTTGGGCAGAAACAAGAGGGGGGGGGATTGCAGATCGAATCCCCGAGTCTGACAAGTGCAAAAATTTGTCGTTCTGCCCCTAACAAGGCATTAACCCACTTTCCTGTAGGGCGTCATTGAAAATACGATTATGTTTGTAACTGACTGCCTAGTTAATACAGTAAAATAAAAAAATATGCAATGACTCACAAAAAGTGATTTCTGTTCTCGTTAGAAATGATAAACTTTACCCTTTATATCTAAAAATCATTTGAAGCAAAACTACCAAAAAAACTATAATGATGGTGAACCTGAACAATCAAAATGTTTTGTAAACCCAGTTCAACAGGTATAGCCAGATGAGAGTTTTGCCTCCAGTAGTTGACCTTTATTACTGTGCATAGATCACAATAACCTAACAATTTACATACAGTACCAGTCAAGGGTTTGCTTAATTTTTAAAAATATTTTCTACATTGTAGAATAATAGTGAAGACATCAAAAGTGATGTAGTAACCAAAAAAAGTGTTAAACAAATGAAATATATTTTTGATTCTTCAAAGTAGTCACCCTTTTCCTTGATGACAGATTTGCACACTCTTGGCATTCTCTCAACCAGCATCATGAGGTATCACCTGGAATGCATTTCAATTAACATGCGTGTCTTGTTCAAAGTTAATTTGTGGAATTTCTTTCCAGAAAAATGTCTTCATGTGTTTGAGCCAATCAGTTGTGTTGTGACAAGGTAGGGGTGGTATACAGAAGACAGCCCTATTTGGTAAAAGACCAAGTCCATATTATGGCAAGAACAGCTCAAATAAGTAAAGAGAAATGACAGTCCATCATTACTTTAAGACATGAAGGTCAGTCAATCTGGAAAATTTCAAGAACTTTGAAAGTTTCTTCAAGTGCAGTCGCAAAAACCATCAAGCACTAAAATGAAACTGGCTCTCATGAGGACTGCCACAGCAAAGGAAGACCCAGAGTTACCTCTGGTGCAGAGGATAAGTTCATTAGAGTTACCAGCCTCAGAAATTGTAGCCCAAATAAATGCTTCACAGAGTTCAAGTAACAGATCCATCTCAACATCAACTGTTCAGAGGAGACTGCGTGAATCAGGCCTTCATGGTCGAATTGCTGCAAAGAAAACACTACTAAAGGACACTAATAAGAAGAAGAGACTTGCTTGGCCAATGAGCAATGGACATTAGACGGGTGGAAATCTGTCCTTAGGTCTGATGTCTTTGTGAGACGCAGAGTAGGTGAATGGATGATCTCTGCATGTGTAGTTCCCACCATGAAGCATGGAGGAGGAGGTGTGATGGTGCTTTGCTGGTGACACTGTCAGTGATATATTTAGAATTCAAGGAACACTTAACCAGCAAGGCTACCACAGCATTATGCGGTGATACGCCATCCCAGCTGGGTTGCACTTAGTGGGACGATCATTTGTTTTCAACAGGAAAATGATCCAACACACCTCCAGGCTGTGTAAGGGCTATTTTACCAAGAAGGAGAGTGATGGAGTGCTGCATCAGATGACCTGGCCTCCACAATCCCCCGACCTCAACCCAATTGAGATGGATTGGGATGAGTTGGACTGCAGAGTGAAGGAAAAGCAGCCAACAAGTGCTCAGCATATGTGGGAACTCCTTCAAGACTATTGGAAAAGCATTCCAGGTGAAGCTGGTTGAGAGAATGCCAAGAGTGTGCAAAGTTGTCATCAAGACAAAGGGTGGCTATTTGAAGAATCTCAAATCTCAAATATATTTTGATTTGTTTAACACATTTTTGGTTACTACATGATTCCATGTGTTATTTCATAGTTTTGATGTCTTCATTATTATTCTACATTGTAGAAAATAGTAAAAATAAAGAAAAACCCTTGAATGAGTAGGTGTGTCCAACCTGTTGACTGGTACTGTAGGTTGCCCTCAACTAATAAAGACTAATATCACACAAGCCATTTTAGCATTTGAATGCCACGCAGATGTGCAAGATCAGGAAAAGGCACTGACTAGTGCCGCGTTCTGCATGGGCCATATAGCTGAATGTGTTGTTAAATGATCTGCATGGGCCATATAGCTGAATATGTTGATGAATGATCTGCATGGGACATACAGCTGAATATGTTGTTGATCTGCATGGGCCATACAGCTGAATATGTTGATGAATGATCTGCATGGGCCACACAGCTGAATATGTTGATGAATGATCTGCATGGGCCATATAGCTGAATATGTTGTTGATCTGCATGGGCCATATAGCTGAATATGTTGTTGGATGATCTGCGTGGGCCATATAGCTGAATATGTTGTTGAATGATCTGCACGGGCCATATAGCTGAATATGTTGTTGATCTGCATGGGCCATATAGCTGAATATGTTGTTGGATGATCTGCATGGGCCATATAGCTGAATATGTTGATGAATGATCTGCATGGGCCATATAGCTGAATATGTTGTTGAATGATCTGCATGGGCCATATAGCTGAATATGTTGTTGAATGATCTGCACGGGCCATATAGCTGAATATGTTGTTGAATGATCTGCACGGGCCATATAGCTGAATATGTTGTTGAATGATCTGCACGGGCCATACAGCTGAATATGTTGTTGAATGATCTGCATGGGCCATATAGCTGAATATGTTGTTGAATGATCTGCGTGGGCCATATAGCTGAATATGTTGTTGAATGATCTGCATGGGCCATACAGCTGAATATGTTGTTGAATGATCTGCATGGGCCATACAGCTGAATATGTTGTTGATCTGCATGGGCCATACAGCTGAATATGTTGTTGAATGATCTGCATGGGCCATATAGCTGAATATGTTGTTGAATGATCTGCATGGGCCATATAGCTGAATATGTTGTTGATCTGCATGGGCCATATAGCTGAATATGTTGATGAATGATCTCCATGGGCCATATAGCTGAATATGTTGTTGAATGATCTGCATGGGCCATATAGCTGAATATGTTGTTGATCTGCATGGGCCATATAGCTGAATATGTTGATGAATGATCTGCATGGGCCATACAGCTGAATATGTTGTTGAATGATCTGCGTGGGCCATATAGCTGAATATGTTGTTGAATGATCTGCGTGGGCCATATAGCTGAATATGTTGTTGATCTGCATGGGCCATACAGCTGAATATGTTGATGAATGATCTGCATTGCCATACAGCTGAATATGTTGATGAATGATCTGCATGGGCCATACAGCTGAATATGTTGTTGATCTGCATGGGCCATACAGCTGAATATGTTGTTGAATGATCTGCATGGGCCATATAGCTGAATATGTTGTTGAATGATCTGCGTGGGCCATATAGCTGAATATGTTGTTGAATGATCTGCATGGGCCATATAGCTGAATATGTTGTTGAATGATCTGCATGGGCCATACAGCTGAATATGTTGTTGATCTGCATGGGCCATATAGCTGAATATGTTGTTGAATGATCTGCATGGGCCATATAGCTGAATATGTTGATGAATGATCTCCATGGGCCATATAGCTGAATATGTTGTTGAATGATCTGCATGGGCCATATAGCTGAATATGTTGTTGAATGATCTCCATGGGCCATATAGCTGAATATGTTGTTGAACGATATGCATGGGCCATATAGCTGAATATGTTGTCGAATGATCTGCATGGGCCATACAGCTGAATATGTTGTCGAATGATCTGCATGGGCCATATAGCTGAATATGTTGTTGAATGATCTGCACGGGCCATTTAGCTGAATATGTTGTTGAATGATCTGCACGGGCCATATAGCTGAATATGTTGTTGAATGATCTGCATGGGCCATACAGCTGAATATGTTGTTGAATGATCTGCATGGGCCATACAGCTGAATATGTTGTTGAATGATCTGCACGGGCCATTTAACTGAATATGTTGTTGAATGATCTGCACGGGCCATATAGCTGAATATGTTGTTGAATGATCTGCATGGGCCATACAGCTGAATATGTTGTTGAATGATCTGCATGGGCCATACAGCTGAATATGTTGTTGAATGATCTGCATGGGCCATACAGCTGAATATGTTGATGAATGATCTGCATGGGCCATACAGCTGAATATGTTGATGAATGATCTGCATGGGCCATACAGCTGAATATGTTGTTGATCTGCATTGGGCCATACAGCTGAATATGTTGTTGAATGATCTGCGTGGGCCATATATCTGAATATGTTGTTGAATGATCTGCATGGGCCATATAGCTGAATATGTTGTTGAATGATCTGCATGGGCCATATATCTGAATATGTTGTTGAATGATCTGCATGGGCCATATATCTGAATATGTTGTTGAATGATCTGCATGGGCCATATAGCTGAATATGTTGATGAATGATCTCCATGGGCCATATAGCTGAATATGTTGATGAATGATCTCCATGGGCCATATAGCTGAATATGTTGTTGAATGATCTCCATGGGCCATATAGCTGAATATGTTGTTGAATGATCTGCATGGGCCATATAGCTGAATATGTTGTTGAATGATCTGCACGGGCCATATAGCTGAATATGTTGTTGAATGATCTGCACGGGCCATATAGCTGAATATGTTGTTGAATGATCTGCATGGGCCATATAGCTGAATATGTTGTTGAATGATCTGCATGGGCCATATAGCTGAATATGTTGTTGAATGATCTGCATGGGCCATATAGCTGAATATGTTGTTGAACGATATGCATGGGCCATATAGCTGAATATGTTGTTGAACGATATGCATGGGCCATATAGCTGAATATGTTGTTGAATGATCTGCACGGGCCATATAGCTGAATATGTTGTTGAATGATCTGCATGGGCCATACAGCTGAATATGTTGTTGAATGATCTGCATGGGCCATACAGCTGAATATGTTGTTGATTGATCTGCATGGGCCATACAGCTGAATATGTTGATGAATGATCTGCATTGCCATACAGCTGAATATGTTGATGAATGATCTGCATGGGCCATACAGCTGAATATGTTGTTGAATGATCTGCATGGGCCATATAGCTGAATATGTTGTTGATCTGCATGGGCCATATAGCTGAATATGTTGTTGAATGATCTGCATGGGCCATATAGCTGAATATGTTGTTGATCTGCATGGGCCATATAGCTGAATATGTTGATGAATGATCTCCATGGGCCATATAGCTGAATATGTTGTTGAATGATCTCCATGGGCCATATAGCTGAATATGTTGTTGAATGATCTGCATGGGCCATATAGCTGAATATGTTGTTGAATGATCTGCATGGGCCATATAGCTGAATATGTTGTTGAACGATATGCATGGGCCATATAGCTGAATATGTTGTTGAATGATCTGCATGGGCCATACAGCTGAATATGTTGTTGAATGATCTGCATGGGCCATACAGCTGAATATGTTGTCGAATGATCTGCATGAGCCATACAGCTGAATATGTTGTTGAATGATCTGCATGGGCCATACAGCTGAATATGTTGATGAATGATCTGCATTGCCATACAGCTGAATATGTTGATGAATGATCTGCATGGGCCATATAGCTGAATATGTTGTTGATCTCCATGGGCCATACAGCTGAATATGTTGTTGATCTGCATGGGCCATACAGCTGAATATGTTGTTGAATGATCTGCATGGGCCATATAGCTGAATATGTTGTTGATCTGCATGGGCCATATAGCTGAATATGTTGTTGAATGATCTGCATGGGCCATACAGCTGAATATGTTGATGAATGATCTCCATGGGCCATATAGCTGAATATGTTGTTGATCTGCATGGGCCATACAGCTGAATATGTTGTTGAATGATCTGCATGGGCCATATAGCTGAATATGTTGTTGAATGATCTGCGTGGGCCATACAGCTGAATATGTTGTTGAATGATCTCCATGGGCCATACAGCTGAATATGTTGTTGAATGATCTGCACGGGCCATATAGCTGAATATGTTGTTGAATGATCTGCATGGGCCATATAGCTGAATATGTTGTTGAATGATCTGCATGGGCCATACAGCTGAATATGTTGTTGAATGATCTGCATGGGCCATACAGCTGAATATGTTGTTGAATGATCTGCATGGGCCATATAGCTGAATATGTTGTTGATCTGCATGGGCCATATAGCTGAATATGTTGTTGAATGATCTGCATGGGCCATATAGCTGAATATGTTGTTGATCTGCATGGGCCATATAGCTGAATATGTTGTTGAATGATCTGCATGGGCCATATAGCTGAATATGTTGTTGAATGATCTGCATGGGCCATACAGCTGAATATGTTGTTGAACGATATGCATGGGCCATATAGCTGAATATGTTGTTGAATGATCTGCACGGGCCATTTAGCTGAATATGTTGTTGAATGATCTGCACGGGCCATATAGCTGAATATGTTGTTGAATGATCTGCATGGGCCATACAGCTGAATATGTTGTTGAACGATATGCATGGGCCATATAGCTGAATATGTTGTTGAATGATCTGCACGGGCCATTTAGCTGAATATGTTGTTGAATGATCTGCACGGGCCATATAGCTGAATATGTTGTTGAATGATCTGCACGGGCCATATAGCTGAATATGTTGTTGAATGATCTGCATGGGCCATATAGCTGAATATGTTGTTGAATGATCTGCACGGGCCATATAGCTGAAGCCTATTTTTATAAACGGAAACTCTGGCATCTAATTATCTTAAAAGCCTAATGTTCTCGTTTCTTTCCGTTCGATATGAATATGACTTCAGTTTTACGCATCCTGGCTTACTTCCTATTTATCTCAGAAAGTTTAGTTGTTTTTTTGAATAACCTACAAATGTCAGGCCTAAAAGTAATGATGAGAGAGAGAGAACAAACAATAGCAAGATAGAAACATCTAATGAGTAAGTTTGAACAGAGTTGAACAAAGCTTAGTCTAACAGAATGAATGTATTTTTTGCCGTTGTGAACCAAACAGCCAAAAGCCAAATCCTACTCTAACTGAAATGTCATAAAAAGCATTAAGACAAGTTAAAGTTACGTGGATCTAATGTCAGCATCTATAGACACACAGCTTTGTTTTAAATGACAAATATTACAGGCAACAACAAAGTTAAATTGAGCAAAACAAATTCAAGATGGGGAGAAAAACAAATCGAACGATAAATCAAAAAGAACAAATCTCGTGAAAGAAATGAAGGGTAGGTTGGTATATTAGAATAGTATTGTGCAGCCTATCTACAACACATAGAAGCCTAGACCTAATGAAATGGGACGATGAGGTGAAAACGTTGATTATTGAATAGGAGGGATCCAGTTCTGGGGACAGCAGAGTTGCGTGGTCTACCGCCGGGCCCTTGATGATTTATACAACCCCATCACACGACGCACAGCCAGCGAGGCTCTCTCACTGTCACTTGCTCTATCTGCACACACTCTTTCCTGCAACGGTGCCAAGAAAATAATTGGCTTCAAAATATATTTGTCATAATTCCTCCCGGAACAGAGCCCAAGGTCAATACGTTTTTGTGATTATTTTAAATACATTTTTAGTTGGCTGCTACGGGCGATAAGATCGTATATCAGGAGATTGTACAAGTACAGAATCATTATGGTACAGACCAAACCTGGTTGACACCCTGTTTGACACTCCTCTCTTACCTTTGTACTCTGGTGTAAACTCCTTCATCTCAGGCAGGGACTCATAAAAGGTTAAGGTTAGTGGTTAGGGTCACAGATTAGAGGTCAGGGTTTAACTCTTACCTTTGTACTCTGGTGTAAACTCCTTCATCTCAGGCAGGGACTCATAAAAGGTTAAGGTTAGTGGTTAGGGTCACAGATTAGAGGTCAGGGTTTAACTCTTACCTTTGTACTCTGGTGTAAACTCCTTCATCTCAGGCGGTAGCGACTCGTAGAAGCGTTGCTCCCGGGTGATGAGTGGTTTACACACCGTGTGGTCGTCGTAGCGCATCATACTGGTGTGTCCTCCCACCTGGTGTACGAAGGGTTCTAGAGACACCCCTCCACACCGCCTGCCCCCCAGCCCCAGGCCTGGCCCAAACCCTAACCCTGCCTGGCCCCCCAGCCCTAAACCTGCCGGGCCCTGGCCCACCAGCCCTAAACCTGCCTGGCCCCCCAGCCCTAAACCTGCCTGGCCCCCCAGCACTAACCCTGACTGGCCCCCCAGCCCTAGCCCTGCCTGGCCCCCCAGCCCTAAACCTGCCGGGCCCTGGCCCACCAGCCCTAAACCTGCCTGGCCCCCCAGCACTAACCCTGCCTGGCCCCCCAGCCCTAGCCCTGCCTGGCCCCCCAGCCCTAGCCCTGCCTGGCCCAGTGCCCCCAGCCCTAGCCCTGCCTGGCCCCCCAGCCCTAGCCCTGCCTGGCCCAGTGCCCCCAGCCCTAACCCTGCCTGGCCCTGCCCCAGTCCTAACCCTGCCTGGCTCTGCCCCAGTGCCCCCAGTCCTAACCCTGCCTGGCTCTGCCCCAGTGCCCCCAGCCCTAACCCTGCCTGGCCCTGCCCCAGTCCTAACCCTGCCTGGTTCTGCCCCAGTGCCCCCAGTCCTAACCCTGCCTGGCTCTGCCCCAGTGCCCCCAGTCCTAACCCTGCCTGGCCCTGCCCCAGTCCTAACCCTGCCTGGTTCTGCCCCAGTGCCCCCAGTCCTAACCCTGCCTGGCCCTGCCCCAGTCCTAACCCTGCCTGGTTCTGCCCCAGTGCCCCCAGTCCTAACCCTGCCTGGCCCTGCCCCAGTCCTAACCTTGCCTGGCTCTGCCCCAGTGCCCCTAGTCCTAACCCTGCCTGGCCCTGACCCAGTCCTAACCCTGCCTGGCCCTGACCCAGTCCTAACCCTGCCTGGCTCTGCCCCAGTGCCCCCAGTCCTAACCCTGCCTGGCCCTGACCCAGTCCTAACCCTGCCTGGCTCGCTCCGTTCTTCCCTGATGCTCCTTCCATGGTGTGGGAGAGGCACATGGCGTGAGAGGACCTGGTGGGGGTGGCAGGGGCGCGGGCTGGGGGGCGCAGGGCGGGCGGTTGGGAGCGCACGCTGCTGCCGGGAGGGGGAGGAGCCAGCCCGCCGGCCGCAACCCAAACGGATCAATCAGATCTCAGCTCCTCGATGAATAGCACTGGGCGAGGACGTCACACCTTCACCAGCCACCTGAGAGATGGAAGGAAAGAGAGGGAACACAGAGGGAGAGAGAGAGAAAGAGAGAGAAAAAGAGAGAGAAAGAGAAAGCGAAAGAGAGCGAGAGAGAGAGAGAGAGAGGAGAACGTCAGGCAGAAGTTCTACTAATTGAGGCCTAACCATTATTTCAGCAGGTAAATCAATTAGGATGAGCTGAGTTGACACAGACATCAGCATGAGGAATCAGAGCCACAACACGGCCGGTTACTTCCCCCTCCCATGCTCTCTAGGGATTGGCTAATGGTGGGTGGATGCCAGAGAGCGATGTGTATCTGTCTGTGTTTAATGGTAGCTAGCCATCTGCAGAGCTCCCTGCTCTGCCTGGATACCCTGTCCTGTAGACACGTTATTACATTAGCCTGGTCCATGTCAGCACACACACACACACCGTCCACACACACAGTCCCCACTCTCACACACACACCGTCCACACACACACAGTCCCCACTCTCACACACCTAACAGTCAGTCTGACACTCTCTTACAGAGACAAACACACATGAGTACCAGCATCTCTCAACCACCACAGGCCTGTCCCCCCCCCCCACCCCCCCCACATCGTCAACCCCTGATGCCCAGACAATCAAGCTACAGTAAATCTCCCAGACAATCTGCAGTGCACTATGGGTATTGTAAGATAATTCATAACAAGCCATACATCTAAAGACAGTCCCTGGTAATCCCTGACCATTTAGTTTGAGTTTAGTGAACAGACGGTCTGTCTGTTGTCTTTGAAAGGTCATCCCATCTGTAATATCACTCAGTTACATCCAGCCAGCCAGCGAGAGAGAGACACACAGAGATAGACGGAAATAGAGCAAGAGAGAGAGAGAGAATCAGGGTCTTACTTGAGTTATTGATCTAACCATAAGCAGAATTGCATTCCAAGCATTTCCCATGAGGCCAGAATGTGGTGCTGTGTGTGTATTGCGTGTGGTCCCATCAGGAATCAGTTCAAACTACAGTACAGGGGGGTCCCAGGTGTTGTCAGGAGAGTCAGGGGGGTCCCAGGTGTTGTCAGGAGAGTCAGGGGGGTCCCAGGTGTTGTCAGGAGAGTCAGGGGGGACACAGGGCTCAGAGGAGAGTCGGGGGGGACACAGGGCTCAGAGGAGAGTCGGGGGGGACACAGGGCTCAGAGGAGAGTCGGGGGGGGGGGACACAGGGCTCAGAGGAGAGTCGGGGGGGGGGACACAGGGCTCAGAGGAGAGTCGGGGGGGGGGACACAGGGCTCAGAGGAGAGTCGGGGGGGGGGGGGGGGGACACAGGGCTCAGAGGAGAGTCGGGGGGGGGACACAGGGCTCAGAGGAGAGTCGGGGGGGGACACAGGGCTCAGAGGAGAGTCGGGGGGGGGGGGACACAGGGCTCAGAGGAGAGTCGGGGGGGACACAGGGCTCAGAGGAGAGTCGGGGGGGGACAAAGGGCTCAGAGGAGAGTCGGGGGGGGACACAGGGCTCAGAGGAGAGTCATGGGGGGGGGACACAAGGCTCAGAGGAGAGTCGGGGGGGGACACAGGGCTCAGAGGAGAGTCGGGGGGGGACACAGGGCTCAGAGGAGAGTCGGGGGGGGGGACACAGGGCTCAGAGGAGAGTCGGGGGGGACACAGGGCTCAGAGGAGAGTCGGAGGGGACAAAGGGCTCAGAGGAGAGCCGGGGGGGGACACAGGGCTCAGAGGAGAGTCATGGGGGGGACACAAGGCTCAGAGGAGAGTCGGGGGGGGGGGGGGGGGGGGGGACGACGACGACACAGGGCTCAGAGGAGAGTCGGGGGGGGGGGGGGGGGACACAGGGCTCAGAGGAGAGTCGGGGGGGGGGGGGGGGACGACACAGGGCTCAGAGGAGAGTCGGGGATCTGGGATTGAACCTTGACATGACAACATAGGCTGCCAGTGGAACATTCATGGAAAAAGGTTGGATGCATTTATCTATAGGTTTAATCTGCCGAAAACCAATCAGGCTCCTTTTCCATGTAACAGAGAGACAGACACTCAGCTCACCTGACTCACTGGATTATTAAACTGACAATGAACACACAAAACATGTAGGCTACACCTCACAACACAAGCTCTCCAAATAATCTACTGTTACTTTCATAGTGAGAAAAATCAGGATCACAAAATCACTTCATCAAACAGAACAATACGTTTTTCTTTGATGCTGCTATGGCTGATATACCAGTTTTACAACCCAGAGGCAAAGACATTACACAAATAGAATAACATGGATTCCAAAGAGCAGCAAAGACATTAGATTAGACAAGCCAGCAGTATTGGGAACAGACAGTCAAGCCAGCAGTATTGGGAACAGACAGTCAAGCCAGCAGTATTGGGAACAGACAGTCAAGCCAGCAGTATTGGGAACAGACAGTCAAGCCAGCAGTATTGGGAACAGACCGTCAAGCCAGCAGTATTGGGAACAGACAGTCAAGCCAGCAAAATTGGGAACAGACAGTCAAGCCAGCAGTATTGGGAACAGACAGTCAAGCCAGCAGTATTGGGAACAGACAGTCAAGCCAGCAGTATTGGGAACAGACAGTCAAGCCAGCAGTATTGGGAACAGACAGTCAAGCCAGCAGTATTGGCAACAGACAGTCAAGCGAGCAGTATTGGGAACAGACAGTCAAGCCAGCAGTATTGGGAACAGACAGTCAAGCCAGCAGTATTGGGAACAGACAGTCAAGCCAGCAGTATTGGGAACAGACAGTCAAGCCAGCAGTATTGGGAACAGACAGTCAAGCCAGCAGTATTGGGAACAGACAGTCAAGCCAGCAGTATTGGGAACAGACAGTCAAGCCAGCAGTATTGGGAACAGACCGTCAAGCCAGCAGTATTGGGAACAGACAGTCAAGCCAGCAGTATTGGGAACAGACAGTAAAGCCAGCAGTATTGGGAATAGACAGTCAAGCCAGCAGTATTGGGAACAGACCGTCAAGCCAGCAGTATTGGGAACAGACAGTCAAGCCAGCAGTATTGGGAACAGACCGTCAAGCCAGCAGTATTGTGACTATCATTGATAATGAATAGAGTAGCGGGGGCACCGGTTAGGCGAGGTAATCGAGGTAATATGTACATAGAGTGACTATCATTGATAATAAGTAGAGTAGCAGAAGTGTAAAAATGGGAGGTGGGGGCAATGCAAATAGTCCAGCTAGCCATTTGATTAGCTGTTCAGAAGTCTTATGGCTTGGGGGGGGTAGAAGCTGTTAAGAAGCCTTTTGGACCTAGACTTGACGCCTCGGTACTGCTTGCCGTGCGGTAGCAGAGAACAGTCTATGACTTGGCTGACTGGAGTCTTTGGACATTTTTTGGGCCTTCCTCTGACACCGCCTGGTATAGATGGCAGGAAGCTTGCCCCCCCACTACCCTCTGTGGTGCCTTGCGGTCGGAGGCCGAGCAGTTGCCATACCAGGCAGTGATGCAACCAGTCAGCATGCTCTCGATGGTGCGGTGTAAAACTTTGAGGATCTGAGGACCCATGCCAAATCTTTTCAGTCTCCTGAGGGGGAATAGGCTTTGTCGTGCCCTCTTCACGACTGTCTTGGTGTGTTTGGACCATGATAGTTGGTGATGTGGACACCAAGCAACTTGAAGCTCTCAACCTGCTCCACTGCAGCCCCGTCGATGAGCATGGGGGCGTGCTCGGTCCTCCTTTTCCTGTAGTCCACAATCATCTCCTTTGTCTTGATCACGTTGAGGGAGAGGTTGTTGTCCTGACACCACACGGCCAGGTCTCTGACCTTCTCCCTATAGGCTGTATCATCGTTGTCGGTGATCAGGCCTACCACTGTTGTATCATCTGCAAACTTAATGATGGTGTTGGAGTCGTGCCTAGCCGTGCAGTCATGAGTGAATAGGGGGTACAGGAGGGGACTGAGCACGCACCCCTGGGGGGCCCCTGTGTTGAGGATCAGCGTGGCAGATGTGCTGTTTTTTTACTTTATTTGTATATTTAACTAGGCAAGTCAGTTAAAAAATATATCTTATTTTCAATGACCGCCTACCAGGGAACAGTGGGTTAAATGCCTTGTTCAGGGGCAGAACGACATATTTTTACCTTGTCAGCTCGGGGATTCGATCCAGCAACCTTTTGGTTACTGGCCCAACGCTCTAACCACTAGGCTACCTGTTACCTACCCTAACCACCTGTGGGCAGCCTGTCAGGAAGTCCAGGATCCAGTTGCAGAGGGAGGTGTTTAGTCCCAGGGTCCTTAGCTTATTGATGAGCTTTGAGGGCACTATGGTGTTGAACGCTGAGCTGTAGTCAATGAATAGCATTCTCACATAGGTGTTCCTTTTGTCCAGGTGGGAAAGGGCAGTGTGGAGTGCAATAAAGATTGCATCATATGTTGGGACGGTATGCGAATTGGAGTGGGTCCAGGGTTTCCGGCATGATGGTGTTGATGTGAGCCCTGACCAGCCTTTCAAAGCACTTCATGGCTACCGACGTGAGTGCTACGGATCGATAGTCATTTAGGCAGGTTGCCTTTGTGTTCTTGGGCACAGGGACTATGGTGGTCTGCTTGAAACATGTTGGTATTACAGACTCAGACAGGGAGAGGTTGCCAGTTGGTCAGTGCATGATTCATGCAGGGCAGTAATGTTATGAGTTGGGATTATGGTTCATTGTTTAGCTAGCTAGCTACATGTCTAAACAAAAGACTCCACTATGCAAGTAACTATTTCAATAGAATGCTTATGATGTCACAGTGACAACTGTCGATATACATAGCTGGTAAATTCACTCTGGCTATCTACTCCGATTTCAGAGCACTCTCGTCTGAGTGTGCCAGAGCGCAGAACAACTGACGAATTTACGGACGCTCAACACCGGTTGAATATGGCCGGTGTCAGTAAAAGTTGTCAAAAAAGCCTAACTAAATTATTGCCAGCAGCACAGTAGCAGTCACCAACGCTCTGGATAACATGAAAACAGCCTAACCAGCTCTGCTAGGGCGAGTAAAATGATCAGAGTGAGCTGTTCTCTCATTTGTGTCTAGAAGTAGCTAGCTAAAGTTAGCCAGTTAGCTTCGGTGCTTGACTGCTGTTGTTCTCCCTCTTTGACTCTTTTCCTCTAACCCGTCATTGTAAAATAATAATTTCTTCTTAACCGACTTGCCTAGTTTAATAAAGGTTAAATATTTTTTTTAAATCTGGTGGGCCCCTGTGAAACTGCGGTACGCCACTGGGTGTAGAGACAAGAGTACAATGGCCACTGCCATTAGAGACTGACTGACAGGCTTTGAATAACCCAGGGGGAATCTAGCCTAAATGAACATACTGCAGCCAGCGCTGCCCAGTGTACCCTCAGCCCTACCCTCCCTACCCACCCACCCCTCCTTACCCTACCCACCCCACCCTCCCTGCCCACCATCCAGCCTCTGCTTTTTCAATGGCATCACCAACCAGTCCAGCACAGAACTTTCTGCCAGCGGCGGATCACATGAGTCTCAGGAGGAGGGGAAGTCATGGTGGCTTCTCTGTGGCTGGGCCTGTGGCTTGGCCTGTGGCAACAACAGTGACATCACCTTGACCCAGCCCTCTCGGTTGGATTTGCATCACCATGAAGGAATGTGACCCTCTGGTAGCGGCAGAGACAGCAAAGCCACAAGTCTACACTAAATTTACGACATTAAAAGGACTAATGCCAGAGGGCGACGGATTAACACGGCCTGACAAAAAAGACTATAAATAGACACCGACAGCTTCTATCGATTCATAATTCTACTACAGATACATTCATTCTACTTAGAGAACAACGTAGACTATATGGTTCAGGGTCCATACAAAATATTCCAAATTGATCTTGACAGCTTCTGTTAATATTTACATTTTAGTCCTTTAGTAGACGCTCTTGTCCAGAGTGACTTACGGCAGTGAGTTTATTTTTATACAGATATCTACAGATATATTCTACATATGCAGACACCTGACTGTCAATTCCTATTCTACTTACAAACGACTACAGCAAGCTACAAACATAGACACACTGGGCCGAAATAGAAGTGTTTGAAAATGTTGGGTGGCTCCCCGTCCCTTGCCTCGATACCCATTTACAGCTAGACCCCCCCGGGTAGATCTGATTTGAGTGACAGCTAGAGATCCTAAGGAAAGGAACGGGACCATGCGACAGTCCTGACTTGTTTGGTCCAGTTGTAGACTATAAAACAGGTGTGGGAGGTCAGACACAAAACGACACGCAATGGCTGTCTATTTCAGAAGACTTTCAGTAGACAGTACATTAGTGTTTCAGTAGACAGTACATTAGTGTTTCAGTAGACAGTACATTAGAGTTTCAGTAGACAGTACATTAGTGTTTCGGTAGACAGTACATTAGTGTTTCAGTAGACTGTACATTAGTGTTTCCATTAGGCATAAACCCTGACCCAGGCATTAAACGCAGAAGACATTTAAAAAAATGTAATTGATTTCAATAATGGACAAGTGCAGGTACCATATAGCACGTCGTCCTCAGTCTCAAAAGGTTTTTTCTCCAGTTTTGTGACAACAGCGATCTCTGTCTCTGTGAAGCCTTGAAACCAGACTTCCCATTGAGTCCATTACCAGCGTGTGGTTTGAGATATTTATTCATTTAAAAGAGATGATCTGGATGAAATAAAAGAGTCTAGGCCAAGGCGTATTTGAAAGACAGGATGTGATATAGCCTACCAAGATAAAGAACAAGTTAACTACTGACTTTCAGCATGCATATAGGGAAGAGACCTCAACTTGTACTGCACTGACTAAGAAGAAAGAGGATTGGTTAAAATAAATGGATAATAAGATGATAGTTGGAGCTGTATTGTTAGATTTCAGTGCGGCCTTTAAATGTTATTGAACGTAATTTATTATTTAGAAGAAGAAAAAAAACATCACCTGCCATCACATGGTCGGAGAGTTATTTATCCAATAGAACTCAGAGTATTCTTCAATAGAAGCTTCTCTAACATCAGATATGTGCAGTGCGGTATCCCTCAGGGCAGTTGCCTTGGTCCCTTACTCTTGACTATTTCTACAAATTATTTGCCACTTGTCTTACAAGAAGCTGAAAGGACTATGAATGCTGATGATTGCACACACTACACATCAGCACCTACAGCCAGTGTGCTCACTGAGACTCTTAGCAAGGAGTTACAGTCAGTGTCAGAATGGGTAATTAACAATAAACTGGTCTTATATACATTTAAAACCAAATGCATTGTATTTGGTTCAAAGCATTCTCTTAGACCTAAACCTCAACTGGAGTTAAGACAGTTGAACAAGTTGAAGAGGCTGAACTCCTAGGAGTAACATTGGATGGTCAGTTATCATGGTCAAGTCACATTGACAAACTTTTTTTGGGGAGATTTATGTCTGTTATAAAAATAAAAAAAATCTGTGTTTGACAAAAAGATCAACTGTACTAGTTGTTCAGGCTATGATCTTGTCCCATCTTGATTACTGTCCGGTAATATGGTCAGGTGCAGCAAAGAAAGACCTAGCTAAGTTGCAGCTGGCTCAAAACAGAGCAGCAAGCCTTGTCCTTAAACTGCACATACAGAACTAACCAACAACATGCATGATAGTCTTTTCTGGTTGAGGAGAACTTGGCTACGTTCCTTCAAGTCTTAAGAAAGATGTTGAAATTGTCTAACCACTTGTATAATGTATTTGGCATACACTTCAAAACAGACATACCCTACCAGACACCCAACTATGGGTTTCTTCACTCCAGCAAAACTAAAAACAGATTTAATGTGTCGCTCAGTTATGTACAGAGCCATATCATCATGGAATGCTCTGCCACCAGAGGTTACTCGGGCAAAAAGCAAGTTTAGCTTTAAAAAATGGATTCAAGGCCTCCCGAGTGGTACAGCGGTCTAAGGCACTACATCACAGCGCTAGAGGTGTCCCTACAGATCTGGATTCAATCCTGGGCTGTAGTCGCAGCCGACCGTGACCCCCATGAGGCGGTAAATTGGCCCAGCGGGTTTGGGGAGGGTTTGGTTGGCTGGGATGCATGCTGACCTCAGGTCGCCAGCTGAAGTGTTTCCTCCGACACATTGGTGCGGCTGGCTTCCGGGTTAAGCGGGCACCGTGTTGAGAAGCAGTGCGGCTTGGCGGTTGTGTTTTCAGAGAACGCATGGCTCTCGACCTTCGCCTCTCCCGAGTCCGTATGGGAGTTAGAACGATAGGACAAGAGTGTAACTACCAATCGGATATCACGAAATTGGGGAGAAAGAGGGGTAAAAAGTACCAAAATTAAAAAAGATTTTGACTGGTACTGTGTACGTGTGTGTGAAAATAAATAAAATAAATATATATATATATATCACAGGTCACACAGGTCACAGGTCACTTCCTGTTGAATTTTGCAGACGTGTTGCTGTGCGTTTTGTTGCTGTGCGTTTTGCTGCCAACTTTACTTTGCTAGCTGACAACTTTACGTTTTGTTTTTTTCTTCTTTTTAATTACCGTTTATACTTTTAGTTTTTCCATCGCAACTTTTTTCCCTCATTCAACTTTTTCACTCCGGACGCTTTATCTGGACATGGTTCGTCAGCACCTTCAACAGCCGAAGCTAAGTAGTAACATTAACATGATGTCTTCTAATTGCAGTCGCTGTACTCATAATATACAGGAGAACGATCGCCTTACGGCGAGGATAGCTGTGCTACAAGCCCAGCTTCAGACGCAATCGTTAGGCAAGGGTAATTTCAGTGTAGGAAAGGAAGAAACAGCGTCTGTGCCACCAGTAAGTACAGATAGTAACGTTAGTATAAACCCCCCCGCACAGTCCCCGCAGCCGGACAACTTTCTCATGGCTTCTGGAGGGAAATGCTGTTGGAATGCTCAACTGGTGTCGCTCATTCAGCCGACAGAAACTTTCAACCGGTTTTCCCCATTATGTAGCGAGTCGGAGTCTGAGGCTGAGTCTTCTCTTGTCTCTACTCCTCCCGCTACGGGGTCTGAGACGCCGAAGGCTCCCACCATTAGCTCTGACAAATTGAAAACCCTAGTCATTGGCGACTCCATTACCCGCAGTATTAGACTTAAAACGAATCACCCAGCGATCATACACTGTTTACCAGGGGGCAGGGCTACCGACGTTAAGGCTAATCTAAAGATGGTGCTGGCTAAAGCTAAATCTGGCGAGTGTAGAGAGTATAGAGATATTGTTATCCACGTCGGCACCAACGATGTTAGGATGAAACAGTCAGAGGTCACCAAGTGCAACATAGCTTCAGCGTGTAAATCAGCTAGAAAGATGTGTCGGCATCGAGTAATTGTCTCTGGCCCCCTCCCAGTTAGGGGGAGTGACGAGCTCTACAGCAGAGTCTCAGCACTCAATCGCTGGTTGAAAACTGTTTTCTGCCCCTCCCAAAAGATAGAATTTGTAGATAATTGGCCCTCTTTCTGGGACTCACCCACAAACAGGACCAAGCCTGACCTGCTGAGGAGTGACGGACTCCATCCTAGCTGGAGGGGTGCTCTCATCTTATCTACCAACATAGACAGGGCTCTAACTCCACAATGAAATAGGGTGCAGGCCAGGCAGCAGGCTGTTAGCCAACCTGCCAGCTTAGTGGAGTCTGCCACTAGCATAGTCAGTGTAGTCAGCTCAGCCATCCCCATTGAGACTGTGTCTGTGCCTCGATCTAGGTTGGGCAAAACTAAACATGGCGGTGTTCGCCTTAGCAATCTCATTAGGATAAAGACCTCCTCCATTCCTGCCATTATTGAAAGAGATCGTGATACCTCACATCTCAAAATAGGGTTACTTAATGTTAGATCCCTCACTTCAAAGGCAGTTATAGTCAATGAACTAATCACTGATCACAATCTTGATGTGATTGGCCTGACTGAAACATGGCTTAAGCCTGATGACTTTATTGTGTTAAATGAGGCCTCACCTCCTGGTTACACTAGTGACCATATCCCCCGTGCATCCCGCAAAGGCGGAGGTGTTGCTAACATTTACGATAGCAAATTTCAATTTACAAAAAAGAAAATGACGTTTTCGTCTTTTGAGCTTCTAGTCATGAAATCTATGCAGCCTACTCAATCACTTTTTATAGCTACTGTTTACAGGCCTCCTGGGCCATATACAGCGTTCCTCTCTGAGTTCCCTGAATTCCTATCGGACCTTGTAGTCATAGCAGATCATATTCTAATTTTTGGTGATTTTAATATTCATATGGAGAAGTCCACAGACCCACTCCAAAAGGCTTTCGGAGCCATCATCGACTCAGTGGGTTTTGTCCAACATGTCTCTGGACCTACTCACTGCCACAGTCATACTCTGGACCTAGTTTTGTCCCATGGAATAAATGTTGTAGATCTTAATGTTTTTCCTCATAATCCTGGACTATCGGACCACCATTTTAGTACGTTTGAAATCGCAACAAATAATCTGCTCAGACCCCAACCAAGGAGCATCAAAAGTCGTGCTATAAATTCAGACAACACAAAAATTCCTTGATGCCCTTCCAGACTCCTTCTGCCTACCCAAGGACGTCAGAGGACAAAAATCAGTTAACAACTTAACTGAGGAACTCAATTTAACCTTGCGCAATACCCTAGATGCAGTTGCACCCCTAAAAACGAAAAACATTTGTCATAAGAAACTAGCTCCCTGGTATACAGAAAATACCCGAGCTTTGAAGCAAGCTTCCAGGAAATTGGAACGGAAATGGCGCCACACCAAACTGGAAGTCTTCCGACTAGCTTGGAAAGACAGTACCGTGCAGTACCGAAGAGCCCTCACTGCTGCTCGATCATCCTACTTTTCCAACTTAATCGAGGAAAATAAGAACAATCCAAAATTTCTTTTTGATACTGTTGCAAAGCTAACTAAAAAGCAGCATTCCCCAAGAGAGGATGGCTTTCACTTCAGCAGTAATAAATTCATGAACTTCTTTGAGGAAAAGATCATGACCATTAGAAAGCAAATTACGGACTCCTCTTTGAATCTGCGTATTCCTCCAGGGCTTAGCTGTCCTGGATCTGCACAGCTCTGCCAGGGCCTGGGATCGGGAGAGACACTTAAGTGTTTTAGTACTATATCTCTTGACACAATGATGAAAATGATCATGGCCTCTAAACCTTCAAGCTGCATACTGGATCCTATTCCTACTAAACTACTGAAAGAGCTGCTTCCTGTGCTTGGCCCTCCTATGTTGAACATAATAAACAGCTCTCTATCCACCGGATGTGTACCAAACTCACTAAAAGTGGCAGTAATAAAGCCTCTCTTGAAAAAGCCAAACCTTGACCCGGAAAATATAAAAAACTATCGGCCTATATCGAATCTTCCATTCCTCTCAAAAATTTTAGAAAAAGCTGTTGCGCAGCAACTCACTGCCTTCCTGAAGACAAACAATGTATACGAAATGCTTCAGTCTGGTTTTAGACCCCATCATAGCACTGAGACTGCACTTGTTAAGGTGGTAAATGACCTTTTAATGGCGTCAGACCGAGGCTCTGCATCTGTCCTCGTGCTACTAGACCTTAGTGCTGCCTTTGACACCATCGATCACCACATTCTTTTGGAGAGACTGGAAACCCAAATTGGTCTACACGGACAAGTTCTGGCCTGGTTTAGATCTTACCTGTCGGAAAGATATCAGTTTGTCTCTGTGAATGGTTTGTCCTCTGACAAATCAACTGTACATTTCGGTGTTCCTCAAGGTTCCGTTTTAGGACCACTATTGTTTTCACTATATATTTTACCTCTTGGGGATGTTATTCGAAAACATAATGTTAACTTTCACTGCTATGCGGATGACACACAGCTGTACATTTCAATGAAACATGGTGAAGCCCCAAAATTGCCCTCGCTAGAAGCCTGTGTTTCAGACATAAGGAAGTGGATGGCTGAAAACTTTCTACTTTTAAACTCGGACAAAACAGAGATGCTTGTTCTAGGTCCCAAGAAACAAAGAGATCTTCTGTTAAATCTGACAATTAATCTTGATGGTTGTAAAGTCGTCTCAAATAAAACTGTGAAGGACCTCGGCGTTACTCTTGACCCTGATCTCTCTTTTGACGAACATATCAAGACTGTTTCAAGGACAGCTTTTTTCCATCTACGTAACATTGCAAAAATCAGAAATGTTCTGTCCAAAAATGATGCAGAAAAATTAATCCATGCATTTGTTACTTCTAGGTTAGACTACTGCAATGCTCTACTTTCCAGCTACCCGGATAAAGCACTAAATAAACTTCAGTTAGTGCTAAATACGGCTGCTAGAATCCTGACTAGAACCAAGAAATTTGATCATATTACTCCAGTGCTAGCTTCCCTACACTGGCTTCCTGTTAAGGCAAGGGCTGATTTCAAGGTTTTACTGTTAACCTATAAAGCGTTACATGGGCTTGCTCCTACCTATCTTTCCGAGTTGGTCCTGCCGTACATACCTATACGTACGCTACGGTCACAAGACGCAGGCCTCCTAATTGTCCCTAGAATTTCTAAGCAAACAGCGGGAGGCAGGGCTTTCTCCTATAGATCTCCATTTTTATGGAACAGTCTGCCTACCCATGTGAGAGACGCAGACTCGGTCTCAACCTTTAAGTCTTTACTGAAGACTTATCTCTTCAGTAGGTCATATGATTGAGTGTAGTCTGGCCCAGGAGTGTGAAGGTGAACGGAAAGGCTCTGGAGCAACGAACCGCCCTTGCTGTCTCTGCCTGGCCGGTTCCCCTCTCTCCACTGGGATTCTCTGCCTCTAACCCTATTACAGGGGCTGAGTCACTGGCTTACTGGTGCTCTTTCATGCCGTCCCTAGGAGGGGTGCGTCACTTGAGTGGGTTGAGTTACTGACGTGATCTTCCTGTCTGGGTTGGCGCCCCCCCTTGGTTTGTGCTGTGGTGGAGATCTTTGTGGGCTATACTCGGCCTTGTCTCAGGATTGTAAGTTGGTGGTTGAAGATTTCCCTCTAGTGGTGCGGGGGCTGTGCTTTGGCAAAGTGGGTGGGGTTATATCCTTCCTGTTTGGCCCTGTCCGGGGGTATCTTCGGATGGGGCCACAGTGTCTCCTGACCGCTCCTGTCTCAGCCTCCAGTATTTATGCTGCAGTAGTTTATGTGTCGGGGGGCTAGGGTCAGTTGGTTATACCTGGAGTACTTCTCCTGTCTTATCCAGTGTCCTGTGTGAATTTAAGTATGCTCTCTCTAATTCTCTCGTTCTCTCTTTCTTTCTCTCTCTCTGAGAACCTGAGCCCTAGGACCATACGTCAGGACTACCGGGCGTGGTGACTCCTTGCTGTCCCCAGTCCGCCTGGCCTTGCTGCTATTCCAGTTTCAGCTGTTCTGCCTGCGGTTATGGAACCGCCACCTGTCCCAGACCTGTTGTTTTTCAACTCTTAATGATCGGCTATGAAAAGCCAACTGAAAATTATTCATGATTATTATTTGACCATGCTTGTCACTTATGAACATTTTTGAACATCTTGGCATAGTTCTGTTATAATCTCCACCCGGCACAGCCAGAAGAGGACTGGCCACCCCTCATAGCCTGGTTCCTCTCTAGGTTTCTTCCTAGGTTTTGGCCTTTCTAGGGAGTTTTTCCTAGCCACCGTGCTTCTACAACTGCATTACTAGCTGTTTGGGGTTTTAGGCTGGGTTTCTGTACAGCACTTCGAGATATTAGCTAATGTACGAAGGGCTATATAAAATAAACTTGATTGATTGATTGATTGATATATATATATACACACACACACACACACAGTCAAAAGTTTGGACACCTACTTATTCAAGGATTTTATTTGAACTATTTTCTAAATTGTAGAATAATAGTGAAGACATCAAAACTATGAAATAACACATTTGGAAAAATGTAATAACCCCCCCAAAAAATGTTTAAATAAAAATATATTTGATATATTTGAGATTCTTCAAAGTACCCACCCTTTGACTTGGTGACAGCTTTGCACACGCTTGGCAATTTCTCAACGAGCTTCACAAGGTAGTCACCTGGAATGTATTTAAATGAACAGGTGTACTTTGTTAAAAGTTAATTTGTGGAATTTCTTTCCTTCTTAATGCGTTTGAGCAAATCAATTGCGTTGTGAGAAGGTCGGAGTTGTATACATAAGACATTTGTTCTTAACTGACTTGCCTAGTTAAATAAAGGTTAAATAAAAAAAATATGCAATGAACCTCACAAAAGTGATTTCTGTTCTCGTTATGAAATGATCAACTTTACCCTTTATATCTAAAAATCATTTGAAGCAAAACTACCAAAACTATTAATGATGGTGAACCTGAACAATCAAAATGTTTTGTAAACCCAGTTCAACAGGTATAGCCAGATGAGAGTTTTGCCTCCAGTAGTTGACCTTTATTACTGTGCATAGATCACAATAACCTAACAATTTACATACAGTACCAGTCAAGGGTTTGCTTAATTTTTAAAAATATTTTCTACATTGTAGAATAATAGTGAAGACATCAAAAGTGATGTAGTAACCAAAAAAAGTGTTAAACAAATGAAATATATTTTTGATTCTTCAAAGTAGTCACCCTTTTCCTTGATGACAGATTTGCACACTCTTGGCATTCTCTCAACCAGCATCATGAGGTATCACCTGGAATGCATTTCAATTAACATTGTTCAAAGTTAATTTGTGGAATTTCTTTCCAGAAAAATGTCTTCATGTGTTTGAGCCAATCAGTTGTGTTGTGACAAGGTATACAGAAGATAGCCCTATGTGGTAAAAGACCAAGTCTATATTATGGCAAGAACAGCTCAAAGAAGCAAAGAAAACGGCAGTCCATCATTACTTTAAGACATGAAGGTCAGTCGTTCAGCACAATTTCAACAACTTTGAAAGTTTCAAGTGCAGTCGCAAAAACCTTCAAGCGATATGATGAAACTGGCTCTCATGAGGACCGCCACAGGAAAGGAAAACCCAGAGTTATCTCTGCTGCAGAGGATAAGTTCATTAGAATTACCAGCCTCAGAAATTGTAGCCCAAATAAATGCTTCACAGAGTTCAAGCAACAGACACATCTCAACATCAACTGTTCAGAGAGAACTGCATGAATCAGGCCTTCATGGTAAAATTTATGCAAAGAAACCACAACTAAAGTACACCAATAAGAAGAAGAGACTTGCTTAGGACAAGAAACATGAGCAGTGGACATTAGACAGGTGGAAATATGTCTAATGATTTCAAATTTGATATTTTTTGTTCCAACTGCTGTCTTTGTGAACAGAGTATCTCAGCATGTGTGGTTCCCACCGTGAAGCACGGAGGTGGTGGTGTGATGGTGCTTTGCTGGTGATACTGTCAGTGATTTAAACCTTGTGTAGTCTTAACATTCTGTATACTCCCCTTGTCCTAAGGGTCAACAATGGCCCGCCTTCACTCAACCCCTAAAATAAAGGAGCTTAATTGATTTTAACCCCCAAATCTATTTTGCATGAAGAAACAACCTGTCATTCATCAAACATTGTGAATATCTGGGTATTCCCCTTATCCCTCTTGTTTTGCAAGAGATAGCACTTGTATAGCCTAAGAAAGTAGCAGAAATGAACAGAAAGTAGTTTTGAATACATTTTATTGAAGGGAAACAATAACAGTCTTGAACTAATTTGGCAACATAGTGATATATTCGTATATACTGTACAATGATGATTTCAACGACAAAATACTCGTCTTCTCCCATTTGTTTAAGCCCCCACCAACAACACTTAACAACAACAATGCATAATAATAAAATAAGATACAAAACAAAAACGTGAAGAACATAAATAAATCAACTCAAATTAGCACATGTAGGACAGTATGCAAGTGTGTTTGCATGGACTTTGCAGATGTATTTCTCACATGTGCAGCACATAGTATTTGTTTTACATTCTTTCTTTGGTGGGCAGAATTGGCATCTCCTCTTGCCTGGCCCAGCTGCAGCCTCAGGTGGATCAGGACAAGATTCAGCTCCCTGAACAGCTTTCACAAGCGCTGCAGAGGCTGCTGTGCGGGAGAGGCGTTCCCTTCTTTGAATGTGTTGGGTTACGAGTGCCTTTCCCAGCTGCTCCAGGAACACCCTCCTCTTGTTCCGCTTATCAGGCATCCAGGTAGGGATGATCTTGTTCCATATCACGAAGGTATTGTATGAGGACACATCAATGATGCTATGAAAGATGACCAGGGGCCAGCGGGCAGTCATCCTCCTGCAGCTGTAAGTTTCAATCCCCTTGTCCAGGTTGTCCACGCCTCCTTTGTTGTGGTTGTAGTCCAGGATGATAGCTGGCTTCCTGTCCTCACGATCACTGATCTCAGCCGTTTTGTGCAGGGTGCTCAGGATGACCACATTCTTGTTCCTCTTTGGGAGGTAAGAAACTAGAGTGGTGGTGGGGGTGAAGGCAAACTTTGATGAGAAGGCCTCTCTCCCCCTTGTTGCGAGGAGTGCAGGGGGGAGCTCAGGCTTGTTCTTTCTAACTGTGCCAACCATGGTGATCTTCCTCTTCAGGAGCTGCTGGCTGAGTTCAATCAGTAGCACACATAATCTCAATTTCTCATTATGTGTGTCTGTGGTTGTAAATGATTTGATAACTGCCGGGTCAAAAATGACCCTAAAACAATCTTTGTATCCTGGTGGTGTACAGCTTTCAGGGAAATATGAACAAAGGAGATGTTTCACTTTGTCTAATGTTGGAAAAGGAAAAGTCATCAAATTTCAAGTTGAAAAACTATCATTTTGTGGGTTCTCTCTGCTGTTAAACATCGTGGTGGGTCATTGTTGACCCTTAAGACAACACAAGGGTTATTTAGCATTCAAGGCACACTTAACCAGCATGGCTACCACAGCATTCTGCAGCGATACGCCATCCCATCTGGTTTGCGCTTAGTGGGACTATCGTTTGTTTTTCAACAGGACAATGACCCAACAGACCTTCAGGGCAAAAGGAGAGTGATGGAGTGCTGCATCAGATGACCTGACCTCCACAATCACCCGACCTCAACCCAATTGAGATGGTTTGGGATGAGTTGGACCGCAGAGTGAAGCAAAAGCAGCCAACAAGTGCTCAGCATATGTGGGAACTCCTTCAAGACTGTTGGAAAAGCATTACGGGTGAAGCTGGTTGAGAGAATGCCGAGAGCGTGCAAAGCTGTGATCAAGGCAAAGGGTGGCTACTTTGAAGAATCTCAAATATATTTAGATTTGTTTAACACTTTCTGGTTACTACATGATACCATATGTGTTATTTCATAGTTGTGATGTCTTCATTATTATTCTACAATGTAGAAAATAGTAAAAATAAAGAAAAACCCTTGAATGAGTAGATTTTCAAACTTTTGACTGGTACTGTATGTATGTATGTTTAAAAAAGCATTGCATCACTGTGCCTCTCCTCTAAAGATCTAATTTAACTGTAGTGTATATAAGAATATCAATATAAATATATGAATAATGTGTAAATACTATTTCTGCTGTCTTTCATATATACAACTCTTATTTAATGTTTTTATGTAATATCTTATGTTGTCCATTACGGTACTTTGTCATGTAATTGTAAGTTTTATGCGGACCCAGGAAGAGTAGCTGCTGCTTGTGCAGTAGCTATATGGGTATCCAACTAAACTAAACTACCAGCGGCATTTACAACGTCATCCTGCGCAGTTCCTGATTATGCTATTATTTAATAAGGCAGACAACTTCTCACTAATGCTATAGATTGATGTAGGTTAAGGCTAGAGAGTCCTAGGTATTTTGGCCTAGGTATTACTACAGAGGTCTAGGTATTACTACAGAGGTCTAGGTATTACTACAAAGGTCTAGGTATTACTACAAAGGTCTAGGTATTACTACAGAGTCCTAGGTATTACTACAGAGTCCTAGGTATTACTACAGAGTCCTAGGTATTACGGCCTAGGTATTACTACAGAGGCCTAGGTATTACCACAGAGGTCTAGGTATTACCACAGAGGTCTAGGTATTACCACAGAGGTCTAGGTATTACTACAGAGGTCTAGGTATTACTACAGAGGTCTAGGTATTACTACAGAGTCCTAGGTATTACTACAGAGGTCTAGGTATTACTACAAAGGTCTAGGTATTACTACAGAGTCCTAGGTATTACTACAGAGTTCTAGGTATTACTACAGAGTCCTAGGTATTACCACAGAGGTCTAGGTATTACCACAGAGGTCTAGGTATTACCACAGAGGTCTAGGTATTACTACAGAGTCCTAGGTATTACCACAGAGGTCTAGGTATTACCACAGAGGTCTAGGTATTACTACAGAGGTCTAGGTATTACCACAGAGGTCTAGGTATTACCACAGAGGTCTAGGTATTACCACAGAGGTCTAGGTATTACTACAGAGTCCTAGGTATTACTACAGAGTCCTAGGTATTACTACAGAGTCCTAGGTATTACTACAGAGTCCTAGGTATTACTACAGAGTCCTAGGTATTACTACAGAGGTCTAGGTATTACTACAGAGGTCTAGGTATTACCACAGAGGTCTAGGTATTACTACAGAGTCCTTGGTATTACTACAGAGTCCTTGGTATTACTACAGAGTCCTTGGTATTACTACAGAGGTCTAGGTATTACTACAGAGTCCTTGGTATTACTACAGAGTCCTTGGTATTACTACAGAGTCCTTGGTATTACTACAGAGTCCTTGGTATTACTACAGAGTCCTTGGTATTACTACAGAGTCCTTGGTATTACTACAGAGTCCTTGGTATTACTACAGAGTCCTAGGTATTACTACAGAGTCCTAGGTATTACTACAGAGTCCTTGGTATTACTACAGAGGTCTAGGTATTACCACAGAGGCCCAGGTCATTTGAATCCTCTGACTTCTGAGGAGGCCGCAGTCGGCTTGAACATGCCAAGCCTTTACATGTGATGTCTGAGCCTCTCCCTCCTCTCCCCAGTGAGAGAGAAAATATGTAACACTACAAGCTCTAATTCAGACTTGGACCATGACAGCAGAGAGTACAGCAACAAATCTTCTGGGAGGCAGAGGGCATACACACACACAGTACACACACACTTCCCAAACCTGTCAACAGAGCCACCGTAATAAGATAACAGTCAGTGGCCACAAGACACACGAGAAGAAAAACCAACAGCTAAGAAACACAGTGAGAAGAAAATCCCTCCAACCGACAAATGTCTTGTTTTGAAACCAATGGTGATAGAGGCTTTCAGGGTGTAGTCTAGCGATAGAGGCCTTTCAGGGTGTAGTCTAGCGATAGAGGCTTTCAGAGTGTAGTCTAGTGATAGAGGCTTTCAGAGTGTAGTCTCGCGATAGAGGCTTTCAGAGTGTAGTCTAGTGATAGAGGCTTTCAGGGTGTAGTCTCGTGATAGAGGCTTTCAGGGTGTAGTCTCGTGATAGAGGCTTTCAGGGTGTAGTCTCGTGATAGAGGCTTTCAGGGTGTAGTCTAGTGATAGAGGCTTTCAGGGTGTAGTCTAGCGATAGAGGCTTTCAGGGTCTAGTCTAGCGATAGAGGCTTTCAGAGTGTAGTCTAGCGATAGATGCTTTCAGAGTGTAGTCTCGCGATAGATGCTTTCAGAGTGTAGTCTAGCGATAGAGGCTTTCAGGGTGTAGTCTCGCGATAGATGCTTTCAGGGTGTAGTCTCGCGATAGAGGCTTTCAGGGTATAGTCTCGTGATAGAGGCTTTCAGGGTGTAGTCTAGTGATAGAGGCTTTCAGAGTGTAGTCTAGTGATAGAGGCTTTCAGGGTGTAGTCTAGTGATAGAGGCTTTCAGGGTGTAGTCTAGTGATAGAGGCTTTCAGGGTGTAGTCTCGCGATAGAGGCTTTCAGGGTGTAGTCTCGCGATAGAGGCTTTCAGGGTGTAGTCTCGTGATAGAGGCTTTCAGGGTGTAGTCTAGTGATAGAGGCTTTCAGGGTGTAGTCTAGTGATAGAGGCTTTCAGAGTGTAGTCTCGCGATAGATGCTTTCAGAGTGTAGTCTCGTGATAGAGGCTTTCAGGGTGTAGTCTAGCGATAGAGGCCTTTCAGGGTGTAGTCTAGCGATAGAGGCTTTCAGAGTGTAGTCTAGTGATAGAGGCTTTCAGAGTGTAGTCTCGCGATAGAGGCTTTCAGAGTGTAGTCTAGTGATAGAGGCTTTCAGGGTGTAGTCTCGTGATAGATGCTTTCAGGGTGTAGTCTCGTGATAGAGGCTTTCAGGGTGTAGTCTCGTGATAGAGGCTTTCAGGGTGTAGTCTCGTGATAGAGGCTTTCAGGGTGTAGTCTAGTGATAGAGGCTTTCAGGGTGTAGTCTAGTGATAGAGGCTTTCAGGGTCTAGTCTAGCGATAGAGGCTTTCAGGGTGTAGTCTAGCGATAGAGGCTTTCAGAGTGTAGTCTCGCGATAGATGCTTTCAGAGTGTAGTCTAGCGATAGAGGCTTTCAGGGTGTAGTCTCGCGATAGATGCTTTCAGGGTGTAGTCTCGCGATAGAGGCTTTCAGGGTATAGTCTCGTGATAGAGGCTTTCAGGGTGTAGTCTAGTGATAGAGGCTTTCAGAGTGTAGTCTAGTGATAGAGGCTTTCAGGGTGTAGTCTAGTGATAGAGGCTTTCAGGGTGTAGTCTAGTGATAGAGGCTTTCAGGGTGTAGTCTAGCGATAGAGGCTTTCAGGGTGTAGTCTCGCGATAGAGGCTTTCAGGGTGTAGTCTCGCGATAGAGGCTTTCAGGGTGTAGTCTCGTGATAGAGGCTTTCAGGGTGTAGTCTAGTGATAGAGGCTTTCAGGGTGTAGTCTAGTGATAGAGGCTTTCAGAGTGTAGTCTCGCGATAGATGCTTTCAGAGTGTAGTCTCGTGATAGAGGCTTTCAGGGTGTAGTCTCGCGATAGAGGCTTTCAGAGTGTAGTCTAGTGATAGAGGCTTTCAGGGTGTAGTCTAGTGATAGAGGCTTTCAGGGTGTAGTCTAGTGATAGAGGCTTTCAGGGTGTAGTCTAGTGATAGAGGCTTTCAGAGTGTAGTCTCGCGATAGATGCTTTCAGGGTGTAGTCTAGTGATAGAGGCTTTCAGGGTGTAGTCTAGTGAAAGAGGCTTTCAGAGTGTAGTCTCGCGATAGAGGCTTTCAGAGTGTAGTCTAGTGATAGAGGCTTTCAGGGTGTAGTCTAGTGATAGAGGCTTTCAGAGTGTAGTCTCGCGATAGATGCTTTCAGGGTGTAGTCTAGTGATAGAGGCTTTCAGGGTGTAGTCTAGTGAAAGAGGCTTTCAGAGTGTAGTCTCGCGATAGAGGCTTTCAGAGTGTAGTCTAGTGAAAGAGGCTTTCAGGGTGTAGTCTACGGGGCCTCATTTACCATTCATGTGTAGGCACAAATATGTGTGTAAACAATGTGTTGGATCATTGCCACGCAAAGTGTAAGGTATATCAATATGCACATTTGCTTGAGAGTGTGCTTAAAATTTAGGCACGGCCATGACCATGCGTATGCACAGTAGAATAAGGGAACTGCTTGTCAAGTAGCCTTGGGAATGGGGAAAATATATGGTGAAAGTGTGTGAAATTGAGAGTATTAAGTGAATTATTTTGGGATTTAATTTGTTTTCCATTGTGAATTCATGCAACATACACTATAAATATATATATACAAAAGTATGTGGACACCCCTTCAAATTAGTGGATTCAGGTATTTCAGTTACACCCGTTGCTAACAGGTGCATATCATTTTATGGCGACGTGGGTGCCGTCTATTGCTCCGATCGTATTGGGGAGCACATTGATGGTAACAACAACCTGGCGCTCCCGAGTGGCACAGTGGTCTAAGGCACTGCATCTCAGTGCCAGAGGCTTCCCTACAGTCCCTGGTTTGAATCCAGGCTGTATCACATCCGGCTGTGATTGTGAATCCCATAGGGCGGCGCACAATTGGCCCAGCGTAGTCCGGGTTTGGCCGGGGTAGGCCGTCATTGTAAATAAGAATTTGTTATTTTACTGACTTGCCTTGTTACATTTAAAAAATAAAAACCAGTTGTGCGACAGTGAATGTAAATTGTACGTTACTATTTGTTTTCCTAACGATTACAACCAAAACAACGGCTCATCGAGGGCTGTGAAACGACGAACGGCAAGCTCCCGCTCAAAAGTGCCTGATGCCAAAAAACCTGAGGGTGGACTGCACGTGGATGTGCACCGGAATGGCTTGAGTTTGCCTTTCTAAAATAGTAATAATAAATTCTTGCAAAAATCCTCTCAGATTGGTTTTGGTAAAACGCTATCTGATGAGTCAATCTGTACTACATTTTTAAAAAGTCCCACCTGTGTGCTGAATCATCCAACAAAGCAAGATAAGCAATCTCTCATTCCATTTCCCATTATATCTGTCTTTTATAATATCTCAATAACGGTTTCACTTTCACACAAGCCTCTAATTGAACAAATTACTGTACTATATATGGATTACTATCGTAAGGAATGTATCGATGTCATCAAACTATATGATATAGCCTGACCAAAGTTAAGTGAACAGCTGCTCATCGAACATCTCATTCCAAAATCATGGGCTCTCCTATGGAGTTGGTTTCCCCCCTTTGCTGTTGTAACAGCCTCCACTCTTTTGGGAAGGCTTTCCACTAGATGTTGGACCATCACTGCGGGGACTTGCTTCCATTCAGCCACAAGATGTTGGGCGATAAGACCTGGCTCGCAGTCGGTGTTCCAATTCATCCAAAATGTGCTCGATGGGGTTGAGGTCAGGGCTCTGTAGAGGCCAGTAAAGTTATTCTATGGACCTCGCTTTGTGCACGGGGACATTGTCATGTTGAGACAGGAAAGGGCCTTCCTCAAACGGTTGCCACAAAGTTGGAAGCACAGAATCATCTAGAATGTCATTGTATGCTGTGGCGTTAAGATTTCCCTTCACTGGAACTAAAGGGGCCTGAACCATGAAAAACAGCCCCAGACCATTATTCCTCCTCCACTAAACTTTATAATTGGCACTATGCAGTCGGGCCGGTTCTGTCCTCCTGGCACCCGCCAAACCCAGATTAGTCCGTCGGACTGCCAGATGGTGAAGCGTGATTCGTCACCAGAGAATGCGTTTCCACTGCTCCAGATTCCAATGGCGGCAAGCTTTACACCACTCCAGTCGACGCTTGGCATTGCGTATGGTGATCTTAGGCTTGTGTGCAGCCATCGAAACCCATTTCACCCACCTCCCGGGTGGCGCAGTGGTCTAGGGCACTGCATCGCAGTGCTAGCTGCGCCACCAGAGTCTCTGGGTTCGCGCCCAGGCTCTGTCGCAGCCGGCCGCAACCGGGAGGTCCGTGGGGCGACGCACAATTGGTATAGCGTCGTCCGGGTTAGGGAGGGTTTGGCCGGTAGGGATATCCTTGTCTCAGTATGTAAATGTAATAAAACGTATGCACTCTACTGTAAGTCGCTCTGGATAAGAGCGTCTGCTAAATGACTAAAATGTAAAATGTAAAATGAAGCTCCCAACGAACAATTCTTGTGCGGACGTTGCTACCAGAGGCAGTTTAGAACTCGGGAAGGGAGTGTTGCAACCGAGGACAGACGATTTTTTTGGCACAGCGCACTTCAGCACTCTGCGGTCCCGTTCTGTGAGCTTGTGTGGCCTACCACTTTATGGCTGAGCCGTTGTTGCTCCTAGACGTTTCCACTTCACAATAGCAGCACTTACGGTTGACCGGGGCAGCTCTAGCAGGGCAGAATTTTACTAAGGGATTTGATGGAAAGGTGGCATCCTTTAACGGTGCCATGTTGAAAGTCACTGAGCTCTTCAGTAAGGCCATTCTACTGTCAATGTTTGTCTATGGAGATTGCATGGCTGTGTGCTCGATTTTATACAACTGTCTGCAACGGGTGTGGCTGAAATAGCCAAATCCACTAATTTGAAGGAGTGCCCAAATACTATTGACAGAATTATGCCTCTAGACGTTAATTATCCTTCATTATGTGTGTGCCAATCATGTCTGGGGTTTAGCCTATATTTATGTAATTAAAAGTCTCAATAAAGTTTGGCAAAATGTTTTTCCGCTCCCTCATGTCAGCATCGATTTGGAAATGAGGCTGTAGCCAATATACACATAGGCTTTTTTATTTATGTACATGCAAATTACATTTGAAAATGATTCCAATGGTGGCCTTTCTGGTCCAATTCTGATCAGAGTAATTGTTTACAATTGTGATGTGTGTGTGATTTCTTTTACTTAAATCTATAATCTTCTTGTCCAACTATTTAGATAATTTTTTGTTTTTACTTGTCCTGGACAAAAGGTCAAGCATTAACGTCGAGCACTGCCTGATTGGTGGAGTGCTGCAGAGATGGTTGTCCTTCTGGAAGGTTCTCCCATCTCCACAGAGGAACTCATGAGCTCTGTCTGGCCCTTCTGCCCCGATTGCTCAGTTTGGCTGAGCAATCCAAACTTCTTCAATTTAAGAATTATGGAGACCACGGCGTTCTTGGGGACCTTCAATGCTGCAGACAGTTTTTGGTACCCTTCCCTAGATCTGTGCCTGTCTCGTAGCTCTACAGACAACTCCTTCGACCTCATGGCTTGAGACTGGCCACTTAAAGTTTAGAGAGAAAGTTCATTGGTCAGTACCCTGGTTATTGATCAGGGAACTGATGCTCAGTTGAAATATCTCTGTCCAATCAGAGCTTAGATGACGGACTAAATTAAACAACTAGATTATTATAGCAGGCAGGGAATAAAACATCCCAAATCATCATCCAAGTCCCAGTTGGAACAAACTGTCAATTGAAAGCCAACTCTTTTAGGTGAGCAACAGAATTAAGCAAAGGGGCCCACCTGCCTATACCATGATGGAGAAACGACACATTGATTAAGCCAGAAGATTCCTTGAACGTCCTGTTCCACAACAATTGCACAAGAACAATGTACAAACGATGGAAAATGAATATTCACCAATGTAGGACGACCGCTACTGCTTCAATTGACATAATAATAGATGGCATGACAATCCCCTATTCATGATCTGGATGCTGAATGTAGAAACACACAAAAGGAGCATGATAACCACACAGCCCGTTCTGAAACAGCAGCTCTCTCTCTCTCTCTCCGCTTCATTGTCCATCTCTCAGCTGCTCACTAGTTGAATTAGTCGCATTAGAAATGCCGATTGTCACCGTCACATGTGGAGCGTATGAAAGGTCTTCAGTTACGTCCCAAATCGCACCCGCAAACCCTTTATAGTGCACTACTTTTGACCAGGGCGCATAGGGCTTTATATACCTCGGGGAGAGGGCGCCAAAGCTTTTTTTCAGGTTGCCTAAGTACAAACAGTGTAAAAATATATATATATATCACACACGGTTAAAGTTTTAGAACACCTACTCTTAAGGATTTTTCTATATTTTTTTTTACTATTTTCTAAATTGTAGAATAATAGTGAAGACATCAAAACTATGAAATAACACATATGGAATCATGTAGTAACCAAAAAAGTATTTTATATTTGAGATTCTTCAAATAGCTACCCTTTGCCTTGATGACAGCTTTGCACACTCTTAGCATTCTCTCAACCAGCTTCACCTGGAATGCTTTTCCAACAGTCGTGAAGGAGTTCCCACATATGCTGAGCACTTGTTGGCTGCTTTTGCTTCACTCTGTGGTCCAACTCATCCCAAACCATCTCAATTGGGTTGAGGTCGGGTGATTGTGGAGGTCAGGTCATCTGATGCAGCACTCCATCACTCTCCTTCTTGGTCAAATAGCCCTGAAGGTGACTTGGGTCATTGACCTGTTGAAAAACAAATTATAGTCCCACTAAGCGCAAACCAGATGGGATGGCGTATCGCTGCAGATTGCTGTGGTAAAAATACTGGTTAAGTGTGCCTGGAATTATAAATAAATCACAGACAGTGAACCAGCAAAGCACCCCCACACCACCACCTCCATGCTTCATGGTGGGAACCACACATACAGAGATCATCCATTCACCTACTCTTCGTCTCACAAAGACACGGCGGTTGGAACAAAAAATATCAAATTTGGACACATCAGACCAAAGGACAGATTAATGTCCATTGCTGCAATTGAGTCTGGTAACTCTAATGAACTTATTATTTTTATTTATTTTATTTAACCTTCACTTAACTAGGCAAGTCCGTTAAGAGCAAATTCTTATTTACAATGACGGCCTACAAAAAGGCAAAAGGCCTCCTGCGGGGACAGGGGAGGGATTACAAATACAATATAAATATAGGACAAAACACACATCACAACATGTAACTCTGGGTCTTCCTTACCTGTGGCGGTCCTCATGAGAGACAGTTTCATCATAGCGCTTGATGGTTTTTGCGACTGCACTTAAAGCAACTTTCAAAGTTCTTGAAATGTTCCGTATTGACTGACCTTCATGTCTTAAAGTAATGATGGATTGTTGTTTCTCTTTGCTTATTTGAGCTGTTCTTGCCATAATTTGGACTTGGTCTTTTACCAAATAGGGCTATCTTCTGTATACCACCCCTACCATGTCACAACACAACTGACGCATTTAGGTAAGAAATTTCACAAATTAACTTTTAACAAAGCACACCTGATAATTGAAATGCACTCCAGGTGACTACCTCATGAAGCTGGTTGAGAGAATGCCAAGAGTGTGCAAAGCCGTCATCAAGGCAAAAGGTGGCTACTTTGAAGAATCTCAAATATAAACTATTTTGATTTGTTTAACACTTTTTTGGTTACTAACCTTTCAGTTACTGGCCCAACGCTCAAACCACTAGGCTACCTGCCGTATTACTTATAATTAAATAAATGCTAACTAAAACCAGTCTGTTGTAACAAAAAAATATATATAATTTATTACAGCAAAGATTCAAAACAGCTGAATTTGTTTAAATGTCTTAGTGTGACACGTCGTGGTTGCATGCGGCTTGGAGCTCACGGAATCAGCAGGCTGTTAACCTCAAACAGGATCAGTCTTATATCTGTAGTTTAGTAGTTATTGATTATAGACTTAATTACGTTGGGGTTTCCTCTCGCCTCAATTAAGGCAAGGGATGTTTTCTCCTCATCTCTCTGCTGCTTCCACCACATTGTTCTCAACACCAATATGCTGGTTAACGTTGCTATTATGCACATAGCAACGTGGTCTAGGAAAAGGCCTAGATGGAATGGAATGTGACTCAACATGGGAGAAAGCTCAATTGTTATAAAATTGACTTATTTTTGGTACTAGACCAATCAGACAGGCGCAAATCAGACAGGCGCGAATCAGACAGGCGCGAATCAGACAGGCGCGAATCAGACAGGCGCGAATCAGACTGGCGCGAATCAGACTGGCGCGAATCAGACTGGCGCGAATCAGACTGGCGCGAATCAGACAAGTGTCTTGTGCACCAATCATCGTTTTTTTTTTGCGACTGCTTTACTAAAAATAAATCTCGTTCGACCAACAGCCTATCGACCAAACAATCGACCAGTCCTATTAAATACATGTTTTAACACTGTTGAATTCCCTTTTAAAAATGTCTGAATGATGGGATTCCTTCCGCGTTTCACTGCATCGATAGATTTTACAAGGCCCTACATATAGAATCAGGAGAATGGCAACACATATCGTATCAGTAGCTAAGTATCACGACGGTACGGTCCATGTTGTCCTATTGATCAGCCAGAGCCACAGAGACGCTTCTCTCTCACAGTCCACAGACTGCAGAGTAAACAACACTGTTGACAGCCCCCCCCCCCCCCCTCAGGGACATTGGTCAGTAAACAACGCTGTTGACAGCCCCCCCCCCCCCCCCCCCTCCCTCAGGGACATTGGTCAGTAAACAACGCTGTTGACAGCCCCCCCCCCCCCCCCCCCCCCTCAGGGACATTGGTCAGTAAACAACGCTGTTGACAGCCCCCCCCCCCCCCCCCTCAGGGACATTGGTCAGTAAACAACGCTGTTGACAGCCCCCCCCCCCCCCCCTCAGGGACATTGGTCAGTAAACAACGCTGTTGACAGCCCCCCCCCCCCCCCCCTCAGGGACATTGGTCAGTAAACAACGCTGTTGACAGCCCCCCCCCCCCCCCCTCAGGGACATTGGTCAGTAAACAACGCTGTTGACAGCCCCCCCCCCCCCCCCCCTCAGGGACATTGGTCAGTAAACAACGCTGTTGACAGCCCCCCCCCCCTCAGGGACATTGGTCAGTAAACAACGCTGTTGACAGCCCCCCCCCCCCCCCCCCCCCTCAGGGACATTGGTCAGTAAACAACGCTGTTGACAGCCCCCCCCCCCCCCCCCCCCTCAGGGTAATTGGTCAGTAAACAACGCTGTTGACAGCCCCCCCCCCCCCCCCCCCCCCCAGGGACATTGGTCAGTAAACAACGCTGTTGACAGCCCCCCCCCCCCCCCCCCCTCAGGGACATTGGTCAGTAAACAACGCTGTTGACAGCCCCCCCCCCCCCCCCCCCCCTCAGGGACATTGGTCAGTAAACAACGCTGTTGACAGCCCCCCCCCCCCCCCCCCTCAGGGACATTGGTCAGTAAACAACGCTGTTGACAGCCCCCCCCCCCCCCCCCCCCTCAGGGACATTGGTCAGTAAACAACGCTGTTGACAGCCCCCCCCCCCCCCCCCCTCAGGGACATTGGTCAGTAAACAACGCTGTTGACAGCCCCCCCCCCCCCCCCTCAGGGACATTGGTCAGTAAACAACGCTGTTGACAGCCCCCCCCCCCCCCCCTCAGGGACATTGGTCAGTAAACAACGCTGTTGACAGCCCCCCCCCCCTCAGGGACATTGGTCAGTAAACAACGCTGTTGACAGCCCCCCCCCCCCCCCCCCCCCTCAGGGTAATTGGTCAGTAAACAACGCTGTTGACAGCCCCCCCCCCCCCCCCCCCTCAGGGACATTGGTCAGTAAACAACGCTGTTGACAGCCCCCCCCCCCCCCCCCCCCTCAGGGACATTGGTCAGTAAACAACGCTGTTGACAGCCCCCCCCCCCCCCCCCCCTCAGGGACATTGGTCAGTAAACAACGCTGTTGACAGCCCCCCCCCCCCCCCCCTCAGGGACATTGGTCAGTAAACAACGCTGTTGACAGCCCCCCCCCCCCCCCCCCCTCAGGGACATTGGTCAGTAAACAACGCTGTTGACAGCCCCCCCCCCCCCCCCTCAGGGACATTGGTCAGTAAACAACGCTGTTGACAGCCCCCCCCCCCCCCCTCAGGGACATTGGTCAGTAAACAACGCTGTTGACAGCCCCCCCCCCCCCCTCAGGGACATTGGTCAGTAAACAACGCTGTTGACAGCCCCCCCCCCCCCCTCAGGGACATTGGTCAGTAAACAACGCTGTTGACAGCCCCCCCCCCCCCCCTCAGGGACATTGGTCAGTAAACAACGCTGTTGACAGCCCCCCCCCCCCCCCCCCTCAGGGACATTGGTCAGTAAACAACGCTGTTGACAGCCCCCCCCCCCCCCCCCCTCAGGGACATTGGTCAGTAAACAACGCTGTTGACAGCCCCCCCCCCCCTCAGGGACATTGGTCAGTAAACAACGCTGTTGACAGCCCCCCCCCCCCCCCCCTCAGGGACATTGGTCAGTAAACAACGCTGTTGACAGCCCCCCCCCCCCCCCCTCAGGGACATTGGTCAGTAAACAACGCTGTTGACAGCCCCCCCCCCCCCCCCCCTCAGGGACATTGGTCAGTAAACAACGCTGTTGACAGCCCCCCCCCCCCCCCCCCTCAGGGACATTGGTCAGTAAACAACGCTGTTGACAGCCCCCCCCCCCCCCCCCTCAGGGACATTGGTCAGTAAACAACGCTGTTGACAGCCCCCCCCCCCCCCCCCCCTCAGGGACATTGGTCAGTAAACAACGCTGTTGACAGCCCCCCCCCCTCAGGGACATTGGTCAGTAAACACAGTATTCTCGTGGGTTTTAGAGGGCCTAATATAGAAGGACACATCTGTCTCTGGATGGAATCACTTTGTCAAGAGACACATATTTGCTTAAAAAACATAGTTTGTCTCCCAGTAGAATAGATTGAACTTTTAGAATGTTAAAAGAAGAACAAATTGGAAATCAACACAGTGGATGAATCGATGTTAACAGGACAGCAGTATTCGCACTGACACGAACATTGACTGAGAAACATAATGGATGTCCGGTACTGACCTGGAAGGTCAAGACCTAAGGCGATGCTGATGACGTCACACAATCCTGAACAACAGACATAAATATGAACACAGGGGAGGATTACGTCACAAAACGGAGTCCAAACCAGACGTATAACCCCAGGCCCTGTCCTGTTGCATTATGGTCTCTCCATCTACGACGGCTGAGACATTAAAAAGAGAAACACTGACCTGGCCTGTCTCATGTCCACTGTATTGAACCAGCCACACAGTGTGCGCACGCCGCGTGTTGGTCAAATCAAATGTCATTTCATTTGTCACATGCGCCCGAATACAACAGGTGTAGACTTTACCAACAATGCAGTACTTACTTAGTCATTTCCCAACAATGCAAAGTTAACGAAGATCAATGTGCTAAAGAAAGAAAGGAAAAAGTAACAAAATAACATGGCGATATACAAGGAGTAAAGGTACCAGGTAGTAACATGGCTATATACAAGGAGTAGAGGTACCAGGTAGTAACATGGCTATATACAAGGAGTAGAGGTACCAGGTAGTAACATGGCTATATACAAGGAGTAGAGGTACCAGGTAGTAACATGGCTATATACAAGGAGTAGAGGTACCAGGTAGTAACATGGCTATATACAAGGAGTAGAGGTACCAGGTAGTAACATGGCTATATACAAGGAGTAAAGGTACCAGGTAGTAACATGGCTATATACCAGGTAGTAACATGGCTATATACAAGGAGTAGAGGTACCAGGTAGTAACATGGCTATATACCAGGAAGTAACATGGCTATACACAAGGAGTAGAGGTACCAGGTAGTTACATGGCTGTATACAAGGAGTAGAGGTACCAGGTAGTTACATGGCTTTATACCAGGTAGTAACATGGCTATATAAAAGGAGTAGAGGTACCAGGTAGTAACATGGCTATATACAAGGAGTAGAGGTACCAGGTAGTAACATGGCTATATACAAGGAGTAGAGGTACCAGGTAGTAACATGGCTATATACAAGGAGTAGAGGTACCAGGTAGTTACATGGCTATATACCAGGTAGTAACATGGCTATATACAAGGAGTAGAGGTACCAGGTAGTTACATGGCTATATACCAGGTAGTAACATGGCTGTATACAAGGAGTAGAGGTACCAGGTAGTAACATGGCTATATACCAGGTAGTAACATGGCTATATACAAGGAGTAGAGGTACCAGGTAGTTACATGGCTGTATACAAGGAGTAGAGGTACCAGGTAGTAACATGGCTATATACAAGGAGTAGAGGTACCAGGTAGTAACATGGCTATATACAAGGAGTAGAGGTACCAGGTAGTAACATGGCTATATACAAGGAGTAGAGGTACCAGGTAGTAACATGGCTATATACAAGGAGTAAAGGTACCAGGTAGTTACATGGCTGTATACAAGGAGTAGAGGTACCAGGTAGTAACATGGCTATATACAAGGAGTAGAGGTACCAGGTAGTAACATGGCTATATACAAGGAGTAGAGGTACCAGGTAGTAACATGGCTATATACCAGGTAGTAACATGGCTATATACAAGGAGTAGCGGTACCAGGTAGTTACATGGCTGTATACAAGGAGTAGAGGTACCAGGTAGTAACATGGCTATATACAAGGAGTAGAGGTACCAGGTAGTAACATGGCTATATACAATGAGTACAGGTACCAGGTAGTAACATGGCTAAAAACAATGAGTAGAGGTACCAGGTAGTAACATGGCTATATACAATGAGTAGAGGTACCAGGTAGTAACATGGCTAAAAACAATGAGTAGAGGTACCAGGTAGTAACATGGCTATATACAATGAGTAGAGGTACCAGGTAGTTACATGGCTGTAACTACAACACCACCTGGCTACAGAGAGAGGTTGTATTTCCATGTAACTACAACACCACCTGGCTACAGGGAGAGGTTGTATTTCCCTGTAACTACAACACCACCTGGCTACAGGGAGAGGTTGTATTTCCCTGTAACTACAACACCACCTGGCTACAGGGAGAGGTTGTATTTCCCTGTAACTACAACACCACCTGGCTACAGAGAGAGATGGTATTTCCCTGTAACTACAACACCACCTGGCTACAGGGAGAGGTGGTATTTCCCTGTAACTACAACACCACCTGGCTACAGGGAGAGGTTGTATTTCCCTGTAACTACAACACCACCTGGCTACAGAGAGAGGTTGTATGTCCCTGTAACTACAACACCTGGCTACAGAGAGAGGTTGTATTTCCCTGTAACTACAACACCACCTGGCTACAGGGAGAGGTGGTATTTCCCTGTAACTACAACACCACCTGGCTACAGAGAGAGGTTGTATTTCCCTGTAACTACAACACCACCTGGCTACAGAGAGAGGTTGTATTTCCCTGTAACTACAATAACACCTGGCTATAGAGAGAGGTTATATTTCCCTTTAACAACACCACCACCTGGCTACAAGTATTTCCCTGTAACTACAACAACACCTGGCTACAGAGAGAGGTTGTATTTCCCTGTAACTACAACACCACCTGGCTACAGAGAGAGGTTGTATTTCCCTGTAACTACAACACCACCTGGCTACAGAGAGAGGTTGTATTTCCCTGTAACTACAACACCACCTGGCTACAGAGAGAGGTTGTATTTCCCTGTAACTACAACACCACCTGGCTACATAGAGAGGTTGTATTTCCCTGTAACTACAACACCTGGCTACAGAGAGAGGTTGTATTTCCCTGTAACTACAACAACACCTGGCTACAGAGAGAGGTTGTATTTCCCTGTAACTACAACACCACCTGGCTACAGATAGAGGTTGTATTTCCCTGTAACTACAACACCACCTGGCTACAGGGAGAGGTGGTATTTCCCTGTAACTACAACACCACCTGGCTACAGGGAGAGGTTGTATTTCCCTGTAACTACAACACCACCTGGCTACAGAGAGAGGTTGTATGTCCCTGTAACTACAACACCTGGCTACAGAGAGAGGTTGTATTTCCCTGTAACTACAACACCACCTGGCTACAGGGAGAGGTGGTATTTCCCTGTAACTACAACACCACCTGGCTACAGAGAGAGGTTGTATTTCCCTGTAACTACAACACCACCTGGCTACAGAGAGAGGTTGTATTTCCCTGTAACTACAATAACACCTGGCTACAGAGAGAGGTTGTATTTCCCTTTAACAACACCACCACCTGGCTACAAGTATTTCCCTGTAACTACAACAACACCTGGCTACAGAGAGAGGTTGTATTTCCCTGTAACTACAACACCACCTGGCTACAGAGAGAGGTTGTATTTCCCTGTAACTACAACACCACCTGGCTACAGAGAGAGGTTGTATTTCCCTGTAACTACAACACCACCTGGCTACAGAGAGAGGTTGTATTTCCCTGTAACTACAACACCACCTGGCTACATAGAGAGGTTGTATTTCCCTGTAACTACAACACCTGGCTACAGAGAGAGGTTGTATTTCCCTGTAACTACAACAACACCTGGCTACAGAGAGAGGTTGTATTTCCCTGTAACTACAACAACACCTGGCTACAGATAGAGGTTGTATTTCCCTGTAACTACAACACCACCTGGCTACAGGGAGAGGTTGTATTTCCCTGTAACTACAACAACACCTGGCTACAGAGAGAGGTTGTATTTCCCTGTAACTACAACACTACCTGGCTACAGAGATAGGTTGTATTTCCCTGTTACTACAACACCACCTGGCTACAGAGATAGGTTGTATTTCCCTGTAACTACAACACCACCTGGCTACAGGGAGAGGTTGTATTTCCCTTTAACTACAACACCACCTGGCTACAGAGAGAGGTTGTATTTCCCTGTAACAACACCACCACCTGGCTACAGAGAGAGGTTGTATTTCCCTGTAACTACAACACCACCTGGCTACAGAGAGAGGTTGTATTTCCCTTTAACTACAACACCACCTGGCTACAGAGAGAGGTTGTATTTCCCTGTAACTACAACACCACCTGGCTACAGAGAGAGGTTGTATTTCCCTGTAACTACAACACCACCTGGCTACAGAGAGAGGTTGTATTTCCCTGTAACTACAACAACACCTGGCTACAGAGAGAGGTTGTATTTCCCTGTAACTACAACACCACCTGGCTACAGAGAGAGGTTGTATTTCCCTTTAACTACAACACCACCTGGCTACAGAGAGAGGTTGTATTTCCCTTTAACTACAACACCACCTGGCTACAGAGAGAGGTTGTATTTCCCTGTAACTACAACACCACCTGGCTACAGAGAGAGGTTGTATTTCCCTGTAACTACAACACCACCTGGCTACAGAGAGAGATGGTATTTCCCTGTAACTACAACACCACCTGGCTACAGAGAGAGGTTGTATTTCCCTTTAACAACACCACCACCTGGCTACAGAGAGAGGTTGTATTTCCCTGTAACTACAACACCACCTGGCTACAGGGAGAGGTTGTATTTCCCTTTAACAACACCACCACCTGGCTACAGAGAGAGGTTGTATTTCCCTGTAACAACAACAACACCTGGCTACAGAGAGAGGTTGTATTTCCCTGTAACTACAACACCACCTGGCTACAGAGAGAGGTTGTATTTCCCTGTAACTACAACACCACCTGGCTACAGAGAGAGGTTGTATTTCCCTGTAACTACACCACCACCTGGCTACAGAGAGAGGTTGTATTTCCCTGTAACAACACCACCACCTGGCTACAGAGAGAGGTTGTATTTCTTGCACGGTGTGGTGAACAATCAATCATTACAAGACACAATTACAATAACACTCCCAAATGGCACCCTATATCCTATGTAGTGTACTACTTTTGACCAGGACCCATAGGGGATATGATGCCATTTGGGACGCACTCCAAATAAACTAAACCAGAACCATGCCACTTTGCAGCAGCAGCTTTGTTTAGAAAAGAGTAAGGAGTTAGGGGGTGAAGGCGTTAGGGGGTGAAGGAGTTAGGGGGTGAAGGCGTTAGGGGGTGAAGGAGTTAGGGGGTAAGGAGTTAGGGGGTAAGGAGTTAGGGGGTAAGGAGTTAGGGGGTAAGGAGTTAGGGGGTAAGGAGTTAGGGGGTAAGGAGTTAGGGGGTAAGGAGTTAGGGGGTAAGGAGTTAGGGGGTAAGGAGTTAGGGGGTAAGGAGTTAGGGGGTAGGGTGTTAGGGGTAGGGTGTTAGGGGTAGGGTGTTAGGGGTAGGGTGTTAGGGGTAGGGTGTTAGGGGTAGGGTGTTAGGGGTAGGGTGTTAGGGGTAGGGTGTTAGGGGTAGGGTGTTAGGGGTAGGGTGTTAGGGGTAGGGTGTTAGGGGTAGGGTGTTAGGGGTAGGGTGTTAGGGGTAGGGAGTTAGGGGTAGGGAGTTAGGGGTAGGGAGTTAGGGGTAGGGAGTTAGGGGTAGGGAGTTAGGGGTAGGGAGTTAGGGGTAGGGAGTTAGGGGTAGGGAGTTAGGGGTAGGGAGTTAGGGGTAGGGAGTTAGGGGTAGGGAGTTAGGGGTAGGGAGTTAGGGGTAGGGAGTTAGGGGTAGGGAGTTAGGGGTAGGGAGTTAGGGGTAGGGAGTTAGGGGTAGGGAGTTAGGGGTTGGGGGTAGGGAGTTAGGGGTAAGGAGTTAGGGGTAAGGAGTTAGGGGTAAGGAGTTAGGGGTAAGGAGTTAGGGGTAAGGAGTTAGGGGTAAGGAGTTAGGGGTAAGGAGTTAGGGGTAAGGAGTTATTGTCAGCCTACAGACCTCTTTCCCATAGAGCTGGGCAATAAATACAATTACATTCATTCCAAATGATGCTTTTGCACGATAGTCCAAAATGTTTTTTTTCCCTTTTTACATTTTTTTTTATTTTAGCTTGAAGTGAAACCTCTGCATCTCACACACACACACACACACACACACACACACACATACACAGACCCCAAGCCCCTCCGTTGCAACTCTCACAACAAAGATGAACACATCGTCCTCTCTGACAAGAGGTTCCAACTCACTATTTGCATTTGAGGTTTGGTCCAACACAGAAAGTGTCTTATGGACACAAACACACCGAGACATTATTTTACCGGAATAGAGGATGTAGAAATACCCTTTTTTTAATGTCTCAACTAATCAAGTTGGGCACAGAGCAGACACTACTAAAACGAGAGAATCAATGATAATTGATTCTGGAAAATGAAAGCTCAGTTTGACGCAAGTGGTATTGTGACACCGAGTACCGCTGGCAGCATTTTAGCCAAAGACTGTTATACAAGCTGTCTAAGTCTGTGTTTTATAAATGTGCAATAAGCATAAAACAATTACATAAAAAGGAATTGACAACTCGTTCTCATTCTGAGAAAATATGGGTGGCCACTTGATTTCAACATGTGAAATACAGTACGTGGACAAGCTGTTCAGTTGGAGACGGACAGAAGGGTGCGATAACTATTCAACGTTGTTAGCTAGCAAATAGATCCACGTTGGCTAGACATTAAAAACAAAGATAAGCTGCCTACTCACTAGCACGTGGACCTGTGCTTGACAGATTGTTTAAGAGACCTGGGTTAATGATCTATAGATGCCTGCTACTAGAAGTTAATCATTATTAGTGAATGTGCATTACACATGGTTCTGGTTAAATCTGTTACAACAAAAAAAATCATTGATCAGAGACAGACTTGAAAACCAGATCAGTGATTATTGCAACAAAAAAGGAAAAAAGGTTAAACTATTTTAAATAAAATCATTTAATTATTAGTGGGTCTGATGGTTGTGGAAGGCTTATATTCAGTCTATGAATAACTTCACAAGTCCTGAATTCATTACATTATTACTGACTGTTTTAAAATGCAGTGTATTTCACCTTTAATTGTGCAACAAAAAATATTTAGAGAACACATTTTAAAAATATATATATTGTGAATCGCTCATAAGTTTGAAATCTGCTTTTTTTTTAGGCCATATCGCCTAGCGTTTCATCTACATCAACTCAGTGACGTAACATTAACAGATCTGCTGTAAAAAAAAAAAAAATCAACAAAATGGTTTTTTGTTTTTTGTTTTTTTACTTCAAGGGGTCTTCGTATTCCAAATCAAATATCAAAATGACCCTAGGTACGACCTTCTTAAAACAATTCCATACAGCTTAGCAGAAACCCCTCCCTACCCAAGCTTAGACAGGGATTAGACTCTTACGCGTTCATATTAACAGATCTGATGTGTGTCAATTTAAGTCAAGAGGGGGTTTGGAATGCATTGTTACAGCCAAACCAACACCTACAACAACATGAAAAGGAATGGGAGACCGAAGGCTTCCATTCATTCACACAAACAGCTGTAATCTCTGCTTGCTGGGCATTTTAAGATTTTCCATCCGATGCGGTTTGGATCCAGGATGTGGGTTGTGGCTGCTACGCATTCGCAAATGAGATTTGTGGAGCTCTAACTAAGCACTTACATCATCAACGGGACCGGAAGGCTGAGGATCCACGACATTAGACTGGAACATAGATATGGAAAGATGACAACTCCGATCCTTGCAATGGTGCCTTCTTTAAAAGAGCCATTAAACTATCTTAAAAGTAGTACATTTCTTATTTTTGTTCTTCTTCTGAGTGTATAGGACAGTTTGTAAATAATCCCACCGAGTTTACGACTTAAAAATGGTTAAAGCCTTCAAAACAAATGGTACTGCCCATTCTAAAACAGGCTTTGTTCCAGGTGCGCTCTCTATCCAACTCTATGTACTGCAGTAACATCCTGGTCCAGATTAGAGGCTATTTCTATCAGCCTACTAGAGAGCAGAGCAGGCCAGGCCAGGATGTCCACACCAGGCCCGCGCCAAGGACCACGGTTGATCCGTAGAACAACCAATGACTTCCAGGAACACCACGCGAGTCTCCAAATTAAGGTTGTACCATCCAGAAACTTGCCAGGTTTCTAGGATTGTCTGTAATGTTGCAACCCTACTCCAAATGCTTCTGTATTCTAACCATAGACACATGTAGACAGATATCATATAATATATGCCATTTTCCCGGACACTTTCATTCATAGCAATTTACCATCATGCATGCATACATTTTACGTACATGAACTTCTGGTCATCACACCCACTATCCTGGTGTTGCAAGCACCAACCGAGCTACAAACGATCATAAAGGATATAGTACAGCCTTACGACACAATGACTGATTCTTACGTCAAAAGTTCACAGCCTTTCCACCATAGAAATTAAAAAAGTGGTCCGATCCACATCACAATGATAATCACTCTGTGCTGCCCACTGGCCACCATAGCTGACATCTAGTCTGCTAGGCTAAAAATCACATTCCCCCTGAGAGAGATATTGACTAACAGGTCAATATGAGATACAGCGTGCAAATTAAGGCATGGGTGGAAATTAATGGCAATTTCAAAAATAGCTCAATGCTTTTGAGTAGCTGTTAGATTTATCTGGAGGGGAAAAGGCTACAGGCACATTCTTTGGTGATCAACAGATTGTTGCACTGGGAGGAAAGCATTTATGTCTCTCTATGGCAGCGTGCTCCTACAGTTCAGAGTTTATAGAGTTTATAACTTACTTTCCCAAGCTGGCTAATAATTAGTTATACCAAAGGAATTATATCAGAGAGAGCGGGGGGGTCATCAGCATAAATCTAGCTTTAAGTCAAACTAAAAGTGCCAGGATGATACTGAAAATGACCAACTCTTTGGATGCAGCGAGTGCACTTTGTCTCTACTTGAGCTTCAAATGGCACCCTATTCTCTGGTCCAAAGTAGTGCACTAAAGAGGGAATATAGCAACCTATTCCCTGGTCCAAAGTAGTGCACTAAAAAGGGAAAATAGCAACCTATTCCCTAGTATGGGCCCTGGTCCAAAGTAGTGCACTAAAGAGGGAATATAGCAACCTATTCCCTGGTATGGGCCCTGGTCCAAAGTAGTGCACTAAAGAGGGAATATGGCAACCTATTCCCTAGTATGGGTCCTGGTCCAAAGTAGTGCACTAAAGAGGGAATATAGCAACCTATTCCCTGGTATGGGCCCTGGTTCAAAGTAGTGCACTAAAGAGGGAATATGGCAACCTATTCCCTAGTATGGGTCCTGGTCCAAAGTAGTGCACTAAAGAGGGAATATAGCAACCTATTCCCTGGTATGGGCCCTGGTTCAAAGTAGTGCACTAAAGAGGGAATATAGCAACCTATTCCCTGGTATGGGCCCTGGTCCAAAGTAGTGCACTAAAAAGGGAAAATAGCAACCTATTCCCTAGTATGGGCCCTGGTCCAAAGTAGTGCACTAAAGAGGGAATATAATGGCATTTGGTACATAACCAATGTCTCCAAGCCAATGATGTATGCTCCAACCTCAGCTGGGAACTTGGGTGAGTGGGTAAGGTTGCAAAGTACTGGGAAAAATACCAAATATAGACAAATACATTTAGCAAAAAACATTGTAAAACATGGTTTCATCATGGCACATTACATAGACATTTTAGTCATCTAGCAGACTCTCTGATCCACTACAGTAGTGAGTCATCTAGCAGACTCTCTGATCCACTACAGTAGTGAGTCATCTAGCAGACTCTCTGATCCACTACAGTAGTGAGTCATCTAGCAGACTCTCTGATCCACTACAGTAGTGAGTCATCTAGCAGACTCTCTGATCCACTACAGTAGTGAGTCATCTAGCAGACTCTCTGATCCACTACAGTAGTGAGTCATCTAGCAGACTCTCTGATCCACTACAGTAGTGAGTCATCTAGCAGACTCTCTGATCCACTACAGTAGTGAGTCATCTAGCAGACTCTCTGATCCACTACAGTAGTGAGTCATCTAGCGGACTCTCTGATCCACTACAGTAGTGAGTCATCTAGCGGACTCTCTGATCCACTACAGTAGTGAGTCATCTAGCAGACTCTCTGATTCACTACAGTAGTGAGTCATCTAGCAGACTCTCTGATCCACTACATTTTTACATTTTACATTTTAGTCATTTAGCAGACGCTCTTATCCAGAGCGACTTACAGTAGTGAGTCATTTAGCAGACTCTCTGATCCAGAGCCACTACAGTAGTGAGTCATCTAGCAGACTCTCTGATCCACTACAGTAGTGAGTCATCTAGCGGACTCTCTGATCCACTACAGTAGTGAGTCATCTAGCGGACTCTCTGATCCACTACAGTAGTGAGTCATCTAGCAGACTCTCTGATTCACTACAGTAGTGAGTCATCTAGCAGACTCTCTGATCCACTACATTTTTACATTTTAGTCATTTAGCAGACGCTCTTATCCAGAGCGACTTACAGTAGTGAGTCATTTAGCAGACTCTCTGATCCAGAGCCACTACAGTAGTGAGTCATCTAGCAGACTCTCTGATTCACTACAGTAGTGAGTCATCTAGCAGACTCTCTGATCCACTACATTTTTACATTTTACATTTGAGTCATTTAGCAGACTCTCTGATCCAGAGCCACTTACAGTAGTGAGTCATTTAGCAGACTCTCTGATCCAGAGCCACTTACAGTAGTGAGTCATCTAGCAGAATCTCTGATCCACTACAGTAGTGAGTCATCTAGCAGACTCTCTGATCCAGAGCCACTTACAGTAGTGAGTCATTTAACAGACTCTCTGATCCAGAGCCACTTACAGTAGTGAGTCATTTAGCAGACTCTCTGATCCAGAGCCACTACAGTAGTGAGTCATTTAGCAGACTCTCTGATCCATTACAGTAGTGAGTCATTTAGCAGACTCTCTGATCCATTACAGTAGTGAGTCATTTAGCAGACTCTCTGATCCAGAGCCACTTACAGTAGTGAGTCATCTAGCAGACTCTCTGATCCACTACATTTTTACATTTTACATTTTAGTCATTTAGCAGACGCTCTTATCCAGAGCGACTTACAGTAGTGAGTCATTTAGCAGACTCTCTGATCCAGAGCCACTACAGTAGTGAGTCATCTAGCAGACTCTCTGATCCACTACAGTAGTGAGTCATCTAGCGGACTCTCTGATCCACTACAGTAGTGAGTCATCTAGCGGACTCTCTGATCCACTACAGTAGTGAGTCATCTAGCAGACTCTCTGATTCACTACAGTAGTGAGTCATCTAGCAGACTCTCTGATCCACTACATTTTTACATTTTAGTCATTTAGCAGACGCTCTTATCCAGAGCGACTTACAGTAGTGAGTCATTTAGCAGACTCTCTGATCCAGAGCCACTACAGTAGTGAGTCATCTAGCAGACTCTCTGATTCACTACAGTAGTGAGTCATCTAGCAGACTCTCTGATCCACTACATTTTTACATTTTACATTTTAGTCATTTAGCAGACTCTCTTATCCAGAGCCACTTACAGTAGTGAGTCATTTAGCAGACTCTCTGATCCAGAGCCACTTACAGTAGTGAGTCATCTAGCAGAATCTCTGATCCACTACAGTAGTGAGTCATCTAGCAGACTCTCTGATCCAGAGCCACTTACAGTAGTGAGTCATTTAACAGACTCTCTGATCCAGAGCCACTTACAGTAGTGAGTCATTTAGCAGACTCTCTGATCCAGAGCCACTACAGTAGTGAGTCATTTAGCAGACTCTCTGATCCATTACAGTAGTGAGTCATTTAGCAGACTCTCTGATCCATTACAGTAGTGAGTCATTTAGCAGACTCTCTGATCCAGAGCCACTTACAGTAGTGAGTCATTTAGCAGACTCTCTGATCCAGAGCCACTTACAGTAGTGAGTCATCTAGCAGACTCTCTGATCCAGAGCCACTTACAGTAGTGAGTCATCTAGCAGACTCTCTGATCCAGAGCCACTTACAGTAGTGAGTCATTTAGCAGACTCTGATCCAGAGCCACTTACAGTAGTGAGTCATTTAGCAGACTCTCTGATCCAGAGCCACTTACAGTAGTGAGTCATTTAACAGACTCTCTGATCCAGAGCCACTTACAGTAGTGAGTCATCTAGCAGACTCTCTGATCCAGAGCCACTTACAGTAGTGAGTCATTTAACAGACTCTCTGATCCAGAGCCACTTACAGTAGTGAGTCATTTAGCAGACTCTCTGATCCACTACAGTAGTGAGTCATTTAGCAGACTCTCTGATCCACTACAGTAGTGAGTCATTTAGCAGACTCTCTGATCCACTACAGTAGTGAGTCATTTAGCAGACTCTCTGATCCACTACAGTAGTGAGTCATTTAGCAGACTCTCTGATCCACTACAGTAGTGAGTCATTTAGCAGACTCTCTGATCCACTACAGTAGTGAGTCATTTAGCAGACTCTCTGATCCACTACAGTAGTGAGTCATTTAGCAGACTCTCTGATCCAGAGCCACTTACAGTAGTGAGTCATTTAGCAGACTCTCTGATCCAGAGCCACTTACAGTAGTGAGTCATTTAGCAGACTCTCTGATCCAGAGCCACTTATAGTAGTGAGTCATTTAACAGACTCTGATCCACTACAGTAGTGAGTCATTTAACAGACTCTCTGATCCAGAGCCACTACAGTAGTGAGGGCATACATTTTCATACTTTATTTTTCTCATCGTGCTGGTCCACCTTGGGAATCGAACCCACAACCTTGGCGTTAAAAGCGTCATGCTCCAAACACTGACAGCAAATCATAGCATATTCCACTAAATGAGCAGAATTAGGATATATTATAATCTCTGTAGCCAGTGTATCTTTTAAACAACAAATCCCCCTATTTCAAGTAGAGTAATATAGTCTACCCTTATGAGCCACAATCCGTGGGTTATACAAACAGACTTATCAAGTTATACACCCATTGCCAATTGACTCAACTAATCTTTTGTCAGTCACCAAGACTCGAGTCACCCATTCCCAGTTGTACGAGGGCAATTCCACGGTAACTTAAAATGTATCCCAAATAAAAAACATTTCAAAAGTTTAACAAACCATACAACTCGACGCACAAGGACTAACAATTTACACGAAACATTTTACAAAAAAACATTGACTGGAAGAACAATGCAGATAAAAATGTTTTGTTTCCAAACTTTGTTTGTGACATTTTCCTTTTTTTTTTTAAAGGGACGTCAACTATGACATGACACATTGAATTAAAACAAACATCTGTCTCTCTTTTGCTTATTGAACTACAGTAAATGAAGTGGATTTACACCAGGTAACAACTGCGGAAACGGAATTACATCATTGCTTCCCTGATCTGTACTACACAGACATGCATAATGATGGACATGAATGTCATTCTCTTCATGATGATGTAGCCTAAATAGGTACAATAAAGGCAGGAACATTTAATATGCTCCTTTGCATATTTGGGTACTATTCTACAAACTGGCGATTATTTTAACTTCTTACGGATCAAATCCCGGGTTCGATTTGACAACATCCGGTGAAATGGCAGAGCGCGAAATTCAAAAAAGAATATTAGATATATTTAACTTTCATACAAGTGCAATACACCAAATTAAACCTTAACTTCTTGTTAATCTAGCCAGTGTGTCAGATTTCAAAAAGGCTTTACGGCGAAAGCAAACCATGCTATTATCTGAGGACAGCACCCCATCAAACAAACACAGACAATCATATTTCATCCCGCCAGGCGCGACACGAAAGTCAGAAATAACGATATAATTCATGCCTTACCTTTGAAGAGCTTCTTCTGTTGGCACTCCAATATGTCCCATAAACATCACAAACGGTCCTTTTATTTGATTAATTCCGTCGTTATATCCCCAAAATGTCAATTTATTTGGCGCGTTTGATTCAGAAAAACACTGGTTCCAACTCGCCCAGCATGACTACAAAATACCTAATAAGTTACCTGTAAACTTTCTCCAAACATTTCAAACAACTTTCCAAATCCAACTTTAAGTATTTTAAAACGTAAATATTCAAAAAATTTAAGACGGGATAAACTGTGTTCAATAGAGGATAAAATGACAGGGGAGCGAGCTTCAGGTTACGCGCCCCAAACAAAAGAGTACACTTGGCTATCCACTCAGAAAGGAAAGGGCTACTTCTTCACTACTCAAAGGAAAAACATCTGAGTAGCAGGCCGGACCAGACCAAACCTGAACCAATCATAGACGACCGGACCAAACCTGAACCAATCATAGACAACGGGACCATACCTGAACCAATCATAGACAACGGGACCATACCTGAACCAATCATAGACGTTAGAGATATACATCATTCTCTTCCAAGGCGATTGGATACGCATCTAAGATACATGGCCTCTGATACGATACAGGAACGATACATTGAGTTAGAAACAATTCGGTGTGATTCCGTTTCATTAGAGGGAGAAAAGAAAAATCGATGAGATTCGGTTCAATGCACTATTTTTCTTCTCGTATTAACATTCATTTTCCATTCTAAATTCAAATCTGCTGCAGTTGGAGGCCTGAGCTGATTTCTCTCTGTGTGCGTGTACATGATTTATACGGCGTATGTACACTGAGTGTACAAAACATTAGGAACACTTTCCTAAAATTTAGTTGCACCCTCTTTTGCCCTCAGAATGCAGTCTCCTCTGAACAGTTGATGTTGAGATGTGTGTGTGTGTGTGTGTGTGTGTTACTTGAACTCTGAAGCATTTATTTGGGCAGCAATTTCTGAGGCTGGTAACGTTAATGAACCAAATACGTCTATCTTCTGTATACCACTCTTACCTTGTCACAACACAACTGATTGGCTCAAACACATGACGGAAAGGAATTCCACAAACTAACTATTAACAAGGCACACCTATTAATTGAAATGCATTCCAGGTGACTACCTCATGAAGCTGGTTGAGAGAAGGTCAAGCGCGTGCAAAGCTGTCATCAAGGAAAAGGGTGGCTACTTTGAAGAATCTATTTTGATTTGTAAAAATGTTTTGCTTACTACATGATTCCATGTGTTATTTCATAGTTTTGATGTCTTCACTATTATTCTACAATGTAGAAAATTGGTCAAAATAAAGAAAAACCCTTGAATGAGTAAGTGTGTCCAAACTTTTGACTGGCAAAGCAAAGACACTGGACAGAGGACCTCTGCCTAGAAGGCCAGCATCCCGGAGTCGCCTCTTCACTGTTGACGTTGAGACTGGTACTACTTAATGAAGCTGCCAGTTGAGGACTTGTGAGGCGTCTGTTTCTCAAACTAGACACTCTAATGTACTTGTTTACGCTGTTCTGTGAAGGCAGTAGTACACAGCTTTGTACGAGATCTTCAGTTTCTTGGTAATTTCTCACATGGAATAGCCTTCATTTCTCAGAACAAGAATAGACTGACGAGTTTCAGAAGAAAGGTCTTTGTTTTTGGCCGTTTTGAGCCTGTAATCGAACCTGTAATCGAAATGCTGATGCTCCAGATACTCAACTGGTCTAAAGGCCAGTTTTATTGCTTCTTTAATCAGAAGAACAGTTTTCAGCTGAACTAACATAATTGCAAAAGGGTTTTCTAATGATCAATTAGTATTTTAAAATGATAAAGTTGGATTAGCTAACAACGTGCCATTGGAACACAGGAGTGATGGTTGCTGATAATGGGCCTCTGTAAGCCTATGTAGATATTCCATAAAAAAATCTGCTCTTTCCAGCTACAATAGTCATTTACAACATTAACAATGCCTACACTGTATTTCTGATCCATTTGACGTTATTTTAAATGGACAATTTTTTTGTTGCTTTTCTTTCAAAAACAAGGACATTTCTAAGTGAACCCAAACTTTTGTACGGTAGCGTACATAAAATAAAAAATATTAATCAAATTGTATTAGTCACATGCGCCAAATACAACCTTACAGTGAAATGCTTACTTATGAGCCCCTAACCAACAATGTCGTTTAATATATATATATATGAAATACGAATAAGAATGAAAAGTAACGAGCAATTAAATAGCAGCAGTAAAATAACAATAGCGAAACTATATACAGAGGGGTTCCGGTACAGAGTCAATGTGCGGAGGCACCTGTTAGTCGAGGTAATTGAGGTAATATGTAGATGTAGGGTAGAGTTACTATGCGTAGATGATAACAACAGAGAGTAGCAGAGGCGTAAAAGAGGGGGGGGGGGGGCAATGCAAATAGTCTGGGTAGCCATTGGATTAGGTGTTCAGGAGTCTTATGGCTTGGAGGTAGAAGCTGTTTAGAAGCCTCTTGGACCTAGGATGTTTCAAAACATTCTGTTTGTAAGCTTTTAAAGACATTCTATGGAACTTCGGCGACTAGTATTTTTTTTACCTCCCGTTTTGGGCTGGATTTGTCAAGGTGTAGTTTATACATGCATAATCTTTGAGCAGAAATACCATTTTACCTCAATTACCCACGAAATCTCTAGTTTAAAAGCGACCGTTTACTGGAAGCTGTGAGGTGCCATTTTTCCTACATTTTCCTCCCACTTGGACCAACCCCGAGGCAATCCAAGTTCCAGCCAATGCGCTTCATCCCCTCGCCATTTGAGTGACAGCTAGCAAGAGGCACACACAACAGAGTGGTGCACATACTGTCTCTGCACACATGACAGAGTACCCACTTTTCAGAGACCACTTTTGGCTCGTGAGCTCTACTTTCAGAAGTACTGGCTAAAAAGTATACAAAAAGTACCGGAGAATCTCTTTAAATTATATCAATCTCAACTGTTAATATTTTCCAGGGATGAAGACATGGATGTCTCATGGTATGTTGGGGTATGCAAAATGGGTCAACATTTGAGCACCTCTTATCTCCTGAATATTTTGGCATTCAGGTCCAAAAAGTAACTTTGACCACATCTACCATGGGAAAATATGTATGGAAAGGTTTGTTCAAATCAAATATGGGTGCGGTCAAAAAGAGATTGAAATCAGATTTAACGACCCCATATAGAAATAGCAGCCTACTGAAAGAACATCTGCCCAGAACACATTCACTTCATTGTTTCTTCATAGACTGTCCATGACTCTAATATCTCACAATATCTGTCCATAATAACCATGAGGATCTGACACTGCTTTGCCCGACTATATTAGAATAAAAACTGCATGCCACGACGGTCGGTGTCGGCGCAATGGATATGAAATATACCCTAGCCTACAATTAAGAGGTACGAAGCAAATTTACGACCTCAGAGTCCATCCCAAACATCACAAAGCTACAAAGTTATTTTTAGAGAAGCAGAAATTCACACCACTCTGCTGCTCAATTAAGCATTAACATTATCTAGAAGACACGACTGAAGTAGCTACAGATGTAGGATCTTAATTTGATCACTTTTGTTGGGGGGGGGGGGGGCAGGAAGCCTAGCAGTTAAAAGCGTTGGGCCAGTAACCAAAAGGTCACTGGTTTGAGAATCCTAGAGCCGACTGTCGATGTGCCCTTGAGCAAGGCACTTAACCCGAATTGCTCCTGTAAGATGATCTAGATAAGAGCGTCTGCTAAATGACTCAAATGTCAACATAAAACATTTCGCTGAGAATTTTCCTACGCCGCAGGAAATGCAAATGAGCTGTGTGATTTACATACATTCACAGAAAACACACAGTTATAGCACTTTTCACGTAGTCTACTTTTGGCCAGCTAATAGCCTAACCATTGATCAAGCAACTTCATGGACTAAACTTTAAAGTGTTGCTTTGACAATATAGGTCCAATTAAGATCCTACATCTGTACATATATAATAAAACAGTCTCTCAACCTGATCATTGTGGCATCCTCGTCTGACAAGTCCCAGCTCTTATGACCAGAGAAGTACAGTAGCATCCAGCAGTAAGAATAGCCCGTTTTCACCACTCTTCTGTCAGTACAGCACTAGCCGTGCCGTGCTGTGGTAGTCCATACTCTTAGTCCTATAGGACACTGAGTGGCACTCAGTTTAACAGACCATCCAATGCTCAGCGTTCAAAAAGGGGAGGGATTAAAGCCTTGTATTTCTGTGACATAACAAACTGTCTTCCTTCCTGTACAGCCGGTTTCAGTCTACCTCCAGTAAATTCCCCACTCCAACACTCTAACCCACATTAAAAAAAAATGGTATAGTATACTATGGTATAAATACTTTAGTATTCACCCGTGTTTTTGCGGACTAAAGTGTGCAAAAACACCACAGTCAATACTGTAGCATTTACAGTTAACGATAGTATAAATACTATAGTATTAACTGTAGTATTTACTGTAGTATTTACAGTTAACTATAGTATGACTACTATAGTATTAACTGTAGTATTCACTGTAGTATTTACAGTAGTATTTACAGTTAACTATAGTATAACTACTATAGTTTTAACTGTAGTATTCACTGTAGTATTTACAGTCAACTATAGTATAAATACTATAGTATTAACTGTAGTATTCACTGTAGTATTTACAGTCAACTATAGTATAACTACTATAGTATTAACTGTAGTATTCACTGTAGTATTTACAGTTAACTATAGTATAAATACTATAGTATTAACTGTAGTATTCACAGTAGTATTTACAGCTAACTATAGTATAACTACTATAGTATTAACTGTAGTATTCACTGTAGTATTTACAGTTAACTATAGTATAAATACTATAGTATTAACTGTAGTATTCACAGTAGTATTTACAGCTAACTATAGTATAAATACTATAGTATTAACTGTAGTATTCACTGTAGTATTTACAGTTGACTATAGTATAAATAATGTAGTAAAATAAAACTGCTGTACATACTACTATATTAATTAATGGAGGGTTTTTGCAGATTGTAGTATTTTCTATAATGTTTTTGTTTTATTATCTTTGACGTAGAAGTGGAGGCTTTCTCTGAGGAATCCTGCTGGAGAAATAGTCAAATGAGCACATTTTCAATAACCTGTAGGTAGGAAGGACTGGGGTCTGAACGTGGTTCTGCAGATATTATTAATTACTATAGTATTCCAGAGAGGGATTTCAAGAGACGTGAACCCTCTAAGCCTCTTTAGTGTGGCGACAGTCCTGTTTGCAGCCAGGCCAGGGACAGACCCAGGGACAGGGACAGACCCATGTACAGACCCAGGGACAGACCCAGGGCCAGACCCAGGGCCAGACCCAGGGCCAGACCCAGGGCCAGACCCAGGGCCAGACACAGGGACAGACACAGGGACATACACAGGGACATACACAGGGACAGACCCAGGGACAGACCCAGGGACAGACCCAGGGACAGACCCAGGGACAGACCCAGGGACAGACCCAGGGACAAGGCTGGGGGGATATTAGACTTCTCTGTCACCACCATACTCCACAATTATCACCTGACTGATCTGCTGCCGACTGGACATTGAGCTAATCATAACTGATGGCCATCTAGGAATTAGGGGACAAAGTGTGAATCCAGGCTAACGCCATTCACACTGACTAGGGATGGGCACGATTACTTGACTATTCAAACGGGCGGCAGGTGTGGTTAGTAGTGGTTAGAGCGTTGGGCTACTGAACACAACTTCACACTGGTCACTGATATTCACAATATTACTGAATACAACTTCATACTGGTCACTGATATTCACACTATTACTGAATACAACTTCACACTGGTCACTGATATTCACACTATTACTACACAACTTCACACTGGTCACTGATATTCACACTATTACTGAATACAACTTCACACTGGTCACTGATATTCACACCATTACTGAACACAACTTCACACTGGTCACTGATATTCACACTATTACTGAACACAACTTCACACTGGTCACTGATATTCACACTATTACTGAATACAACTTCACACTGGTCACTGATATTCACACTATTACTGAATACAACTTCATACTGGTCACTGATATTCACACTATTACTGAACACAACTTCACACTGGTCACTGATATTCACACTATTACTGAATACAACTTCACACTGGTCACTGATATTCACACCATTACTGAACACAACTTCACACTGGTCACTGATATTCACACTATTACTGAACACAACTTCACACTGGTCACTGATATTCACACTATTACTGAATACAACTTCACACTGGTCACTGATATTCACACTATTACTGAACACAACTTCATACTGGTCACTGATATTCACACTATTACTGAACACAACTTCACACTGGTCACTGATATTCACACTATTACTGAATACAACTTCATACTGGTCACTGATATTCACACTATTACTGAATACAACTTCACACTGGTCACTGATATTCACACTATTACTGAACACAACTTCATACTGGTCACTGATATTCACACTATTACTGAACACAACTTCACACTGGTCACTGATATTCACACTATTACTGAATACAACTTCATACTGGTCACTGATATTCACACCATTACTGAATACAACTTCATACTGGTCACTGATATTCACACTATTACTGAATACAACTTCACACTGGTCACTGATATTCACACTATTACTGAACACAACTTCATACTGGTCACTGATATTCACACTATTACTGAATACAACTTCACACTGGTCACTGATATTCACACTATTACTGAACACAACTTCATACTGGTCACTGATATTCACACTATTACTGAATACAACTTCACACTGGTCACTGATATTCACACTATTACTGAATACAACTTCACACTGGTCACTGATATTCACACTATTACTGAACACAACTTCACACTGGTCACTGATATTCACACTATTACTGAATACAACTTCACACCGGTCACTGATATTCACACCATTACTAAATACAACACATATTGAATTAACTTCACACTGTATATTATAATACTCCATAGAATGTCTGATTTGCTCATATTTGCAAAGGCCTACCTGTGATTTAGATGGAGGAAAGGGAGGAAGGAATGTACTGTACAAGCATGATGATCTGCAAGTCATTGTGGCAGTAAGGTGATAACACTGCATAAAAACTGAACTCTTCAGTAAACAGACCGACACACTCTCCCTCCCTCAAAACACACACATCACTCTCTCCCACAAGCACACTGCTCCCAACTTAAAAAATGTTAGGTACAAAACTGAATTGAAGGAGCACCAGAAATATATTTTTGTATAGTATATATATATAAAATCTAATGCAACATTGTTTCTTGAGCTGAAATAAACCATCCCATAAATGTTCCTTCCGCACAAAAACTTTAAATGTTGTGCACAAATTTGTTTACATATCTGTTCGTCAGCATTTCTCAGTTCTAAAGATACTCCGTCCATCTGACAGGTGTGGCATATCAAGAAGCTGATTAAACAGCATGATCATTACACAGGTGCACCTTGTGCTGGGGACAATAAAAGGCCACTAAAATGTGCAGTTTTTGTCACACAACAATGCAACAGATGTCTCAAGTTGAGAGAGCGTGCAAATGGCATACTGACTGCAGTAATGTCCACCAGATCTGTTGCCAGAGAATTTAATGTTCATTTCTCTACCATAAGCCGCCACCAATGGTGTTTTAGAGAATTTGGCAATATGTCCAACTGGCCTCACCACCGCTGACCACATGTAACCATGCCAGACCAGGACCTCCACATCTGAATCACACCTATATGAATCAGACCTATATGAATCCTACCATTGATATAGTTTAATCTTCCATTAAGGCTTATATGAATCACACCCATATGAATCACACACATATGAATCACACCTATATGAATCCTACCTTTGAAACACACCTATTTGAATCACACCCATATGAATCACACCTATATGAATCACACCTATATGAATCACACCCATATGAATCACATCTATATGAATCCTACCTTTGAAACACACCTCATGAGTAGCATACCCTTTTCCTTTCTTCCTGGGCCAATCAAATTAGCCTTGACCTATCAAATCAAATCAAATTAGCCTAGACCTATTGTTAGGTTAGCAGGTTTTTAGCTAGGTAACGTGACTGAACAACGTTGTTTATCAAACCAATAATTAGCAACCCTGGATTAGTTTAAAACAGCCCGCAACAGTTTGTGAAATTATATCAAATCTGTGCAAAAAATATATAATTTTAATCACACAAGGAAAAACAGTAGTGCTGGTAAAATTGGTATTTGCTGTAAAGCTGCAAGCATGCAAGTCACTGTGCTGTGCTCTATTTGTCCTCTCTGGTACTCAGAGGCTGCGTGACAGTAAACTTGTAAAAGCCTACTCAGACTGGTCCTCTGTTTTATGAAATTATACAAATGCATCAACTTTGCTCACCCGGCATGCTGCTCCAATGTAACATCTAATCTAACAACAGAAGACTCCTCAGGGACTGCACACCCACCCGCCCTCATGGCTAATTTAGAATTGTTTTATTTTACCATTATTTAACTAGGCAAGTCAGTTAAGAACAAATTATTATTTACAATGACAGCCTAGGCACAGTGGGTTAACTGTGACCTAAGTGACCGAGCGTGGTATGATCGCCGGTTCCAGTATCTCAGAAACGTCCGGCTTCCTGGGCTTTTTACAAACAACAGTGTCAAAGGGTTTACCAAGAATGGTGCGACAAACAAAAGAACATCTAGCCAGACTCTCCATCTCACAGGCACAAACATGACTCGCATTACCATGGTAACCTCCTGCCCTTAAAGATCGTCTCATCTGTGATATTTTTGTTAAAAGACTCAGGTCACAAAAAAAATGAAATGAAACAATACAGCATATTACTTCTTACTAGTTATACACCTATGTTTTAGAAATACTACAAAGCATGTTCGTCCATTTCTTGTGTTTGTTGGTGTAATGTTAACGGGAAAACATCTGAGTGGCTGGTAGATTAGCTACAGTGGCTGGTGTCCCATAAAGTTAATTTTAGGCTCTGCAGCCAGCCCTGATAAACAGCCACAGAAACAGCCAACCAGAACTGATAAATCAGATAACTGACAGGCCCTGACCTTAACCACCACAGCAAACAGAGCTCTCTCTGTGTGTGTGTGTGTGTGTGTGTGTGTGTGTGTGTGTGTGTGTGCGTGCGTGATTGAAAGGCGCCAACAGCATCTCTTCAGCTATCATGGTGGTTTTCCAGCCCATATAAAAACACCATGGCTCAAACACTGCTTCCGCTTGACCAGTCAGTCTGTCTTCACCCTGCTTCTGCTTGACCAGTCAGTCTGTCTTCACCCTGCTTCTGCTTGACCAGTCAGTCTGTCTTCACCCTGCTTCAGCTTGACCAGTCAGTCTGTCTTCACCCTGCTTCAGCTTGACCAGTCAGTCTGTCTTCACCCTGCTTCCGCTTGACCAGTCAGTCTGTCTTCACCCTGCTTCTGCTTGACCAGTCAGTCTGTCTTCACCCTGCTTCAGCTTGACCAGTCAGTCTGTCTTCACCCTGCTTCAGCTTGACCAGTCAGTCTGTCGTCACCCTGCTTCCGCTTGACCAGTCAGTCTGTCTTCACCCTGCTTCCGTTTGACCAGTCAGTCTGTCTTCACACTGCTTCCGCTTGACCAGTCAGTTGGTCTTCAACGGCTTCGTCCCAAATGGAGCTCTGGTCAAAAGAAGTGCACTACATAGGGAATAGGGTGCAATATGGGAGGGATCCATGATGTGCCTACATTGGTCGTGTGTGTCGACTCGTGGTAAAGCCATTCCAGAATATGCAGAGTCGGGAGACCGGACGAGAAAAAACAGCTTCTGATTTGTGCAATGAGCCCTCCTAAGCAACTACACCACAATCCTGTACTCTTCCCCACAAACTGCTAGTGACTTTATTTCCAAGCCTCTGTGTGTGTGTGTCTTCCCATCGACAGTTAGAGCAACTACAATAGAGTTTCATCACACACTTTCTGACTAATTCATATTTATGCTGCCATCTGGGCGGCAGGTAGCCTAGCAGTTAGAGAGGAGAGACAGCAACTGAAGGGTTGCCAGTTCGAATCCCGCATCCGAAGGGGAAAAAATATTGTGGGAAATGAGCTGGAACCGGAGGGTTGCTGGTATCAAATCCTAGGCACTAAACCGCCCACAACAACCCCCCCCCCCCCCCCCTCCACAACCTATAGATGTATGTGTCTTTCAGAGGGGTTGGGTTAAAGGAGGAAGTCAAAATTCAGGTTGGGCCTTGTGTGCAAATGTCCAATAAAGTGGCTAATTAATCTTAATCTCACTAGCACAGCATTACAGCAGGCATGTGTTCACTACTACCACAGATATCCTAATAAATGAAGGGAATCATTGCATGTTTCAACTGAAATGATTTAAAATGGATACAGTATTGGGGATTACCTGGGGATTATTGCCAAGGTGTGTGTGTGGCCGTTTCTCTATCAGGCTGATACAGAGAGAGACTCATCCATGCTTTTATTACAAACAGGCTTGACTACTGTAATGCTCTCATGTCTGGTCTACCCAATAAAGCCATTGGTCAACTGCAAAACACACATGGGTACCTACAAAGACCAGACAGAGAGCACACATTAAACAGGTTTTAAGGTTTCTGCACTGGCTGCTTGTGAGATTTGGAATTAACTTTAGGATTATTCTATTGATTATCCAATACATGTCAGACATGCTTTTAAGTTCTGTACCGAGTAGGTCCCTCAGGTCCTCTGGCCTTTTAACTATCCCAAAGCCTAGGACCAAGAGGCATGGAGAGGCAGCCTTTAGTTACCATTTACCCTTTATTTAACTAGGCAAGTCAGTTAGGAACAACTTCTTATTTACAATGACGACCTACCGGGGAACAGTGGGTTAACTGCCTTGTTCAGGTGTAGAAAGACAGATTTTTACCTTGTCAGCTCTGGGATTCAATCCAGCAACCTTTTGGTTACTGGCCCAACTAGGTTACCTGCCGCCCCTAACCACTAGGCTACACGACCATTTCTATACCACTGTCAGCTTCAGTACACAAGGGAGGTCACCCAGAAGGGGGATATTGCTGCACAGTCGGGTCTAGAAGCATTTCGCTACACTCGCAATAACATCTGCTAACCATGTGTATGTGACCAATACCATTTTTTTTTGTATTTGGAAAGTGGCTCTGGATGGAAAAAGACACATTCGACAACAGGTGACACGAATGTTAATTGATGAGGCACGGCCCAGCGGGGAGGCAGGCAACAACCCTAGGTCTGTGGTGATGTTGAGAGAGGGCTGGGGTGGGCTAGAGGCTTGAAGCCTGGAGGTGCTGACATGGGCAGAGGGGATGGGAATTCTCTGGATGTCTGTCAGTCAGCCTCGCCTGCCAGTTTACAAGAGTTCCTAATGACACTGATGCTGCTATTGTCTTTCTCTCTCATTAAAATGTAAGAGGAGCAAGTAAGTAAACAACGGAACATATGAATCCATGTTCAGGCAGAGGTCCACCTGACTTGCCAGTCATTTTCAAGGGCAGAGTATGACGGGCCACTGTATAACACTGATGATACTAGAGAACAGATACTGGACATGACAAGAGCAGTTAGCTATTTAACGTTACTGCCGTCTATAGTTAGCTAACGTTATAACAATCACGGTTCATGTTTATAATTATGCTAACATTAGCTAGCCATCACAGACATTGCAGTAACAACAACCAAACATTGCAAAGATCTTTAGATTGTAAGTAGCTAGCTGATACCATTGTTCGTGGATCATCTGACGTTAGCTAGATAACTAAACAACGTTAGTCACATAGCTAGCTAGCCTTGTTACCAAAATATGTATGTTAATAAACCAATATTTTAGATTAGCTCAGCCAGATAGCTAGCAAACCAACGTTTATGGCAATGCAAGCTTCACAGCTAGTTAGTTACACATTAAACCAACGTTAGCAAACGTTGTTTACTTACCAGGTTTTGTGAATCCTCAGTTTAACAGATGGAAGCAAATCGGTGAAATCCCAGATAGGGGTCTGTCTTGTTTGCCTTCCTGAATGAAGTTGTCGTTCCCGAAATAAAATTACCTAGCAGCTAACGTGTAGCCTGTGTTGCTGCAGTTTAACTAGACGCTAGACTAGCAAGCTAACGATAACTAACTTTAGCTAGATCTGGGTAACTAACGTTAATGTAGCTAGATATAATGTACTTGCAACCTGAGACCAAGTCTCCAGCTAACTGTTAGTTAGCTAGCTAACGGTACTCTGGTTAACCCTTAGCTAACGTTAGCTAGCTACGATAGCGTAGCTAAATGTCGGAGTAAACACACGTTAACTAGGTCATTTACTGTACTAGCTAGCTAACATTCGCTTGGCTAGCTAGTTAGAAGCCAGTTCGCTTCTGGCATTGTTGTTTCCCCCTGGGTTAGCACAATAGCTAGCTAATTTGGGTTCTTCAATTTAGCCAACAATATATGTGTCCCTCTCCCGTCTAAAACCACAACTCAACCCAACAATAATGTCAGCCCGTAAAATCGACCATCATCATCACCCTCATAACATTACTGCGCTACCACTAGCTATCTACAAAATGTTTTATGTGGCTTAAGTGAAAGTTGGCAACCAGTAGCTAATGCTATACAATTGTGAATCAGTTTGTAACCCAAGAAATGATGTAAAAAATTCAAAATGTTTGGACACTGACAGTTGCGCTCGGATAATTTCACGAAGCGCTGTTGCCACCTAGCGACAGTGCTGGGTGGTGAACCTCGCAACTTCCGGTTGCCTTTTTTGAATCATTAGTTTCTAAATAAACGTGTTGTAGCTAAATCCGCTCCAGCACAGTTTATAAAAAACCTTTACTTATTCAAGCCATTTTTCTTATTCTAAAGAACACACACGCACACAATTTAAAATAAAAAGTGACTGGTCAGGGTCATGTCAGGATGAGCCTGCAGGAAAGGTACCATGTGAGGGAGGAGGTCTTCCCTGTAAACCACAGCGTTGAGATTTCCTGCAATGACAATAAACTCAGTCCAATGATGCTGTCACCCTCGATCCCGCTCCAGAGTACAGGCCTCGGTGTAACGCGCATTCCTTCGACGATAAACACGAATCCGACCATCACCCCATGTGAGACAAAACCGCGATATTTTTGTATATAAGTGTACATTAGCAGGTCAATTCATATGTATGTACAGGAGTAATATTCATTGTTCAGTGTATTGCTAGTGTAACGGATGTGAAATGGCTAGCTAGTTAGCGGGTACGCGCTAGTAGCGTTTCAATCAGTTACGTCACTTGCTCTGAAACCTATTAGTAGTGTTGCCCCGCCGCGGCTTTTGTGGCGCGATGGGTAACGACGCTTCGTGGGTGTCAGTTGTTGATGTGTGCAGAGGGTCCCTGGTTCGCGCCCGTGTCGGGGCGAGGGGACGGTTTAAAGTTATACTGTTACACTAGCAGATATGAGTAGGGCCAGATTAATATATCATAGACCCAGGAGCTTTGTTTTTTTTAAAGACACTTAATGTTGGTGTTTCCATAATTTTGGCAGATACCTGTATGTGCTTGTGATAACTTAATCCACAGTTATTTTTTGTACTATTGATCTTCTGTTGTTAAATTATGTTCTCTCTGATTTGAGTCGTCTGGCTCCTGTGGTTGGATAATAAAAAAATAAAAATAAACGTGTTAACATTTTTTTAAACCTGAGCAGTCACTTTTATATTTTATTTTAAATGTAACCATTATTTAACTAGGCAAGTCAGTTAAGAACAAATTCGTATTTACAATGACAGCCTACATGTGCCAAACGCAGATGATGCTTGGCCAATTGTGCGCTGCCCTATGAAACTACCAATCAAGACCAGTTTACACTGAACAAAAATATAAATGCATCACGCAACAATTTCAAATATTTTACTGAGTTACAGATCATATATGGAAATCAGTCAATTTAAATAAATTCATTAGGCCCTAATCTATGGATTTCACATGACGGAATACAGATATGCCTCTTTTGGTCACAGATACCTTAAAAAAAAAAAAAGTAGGGTCGTGGATCAGAAAACCAGTCAATATCTGGTGTGACCACCATTTGCCTCATGCAGCGCGACACATCTCCTATGCACAGATTTGATCAGGATGTTGATTGTGGCCTGTGGAATGTTGTCCCACTCCTCTTCTATTGCTGTGTGAAGTTGCTGGATATTGGTGGAAACTTTTAGTTTTTTAGCTGTACAGAGAAAACAGAGCATCCCGAAAAGCTGCTGTGTTGTAACCAGGTCAAAAATCCAGACCTATGTGTAACAGTATAACTTTAAACCGTCCCCTCGCCCCGACACGGGCGCGAACCAGGGACCCTCTACACACATCAACAACAGTCACCCACGAAGCGTCGTTACCCATCGCTCCACAAAAGCCACGGCCCTTGCAGAGCAAGGGGCAACACTACTTCTAGGTTTCAGAGCAAGTGACGTAACTGAAATGCTAGTAGCGCGTACCCGCTAACTAGCTAGCCATTTCACATCCGTTACACTCACCCCCCTTTCAACCTCCTCCTTTTTCCGCAGCAACCAGTGATCCGGGTCAACAGCATCAATGTAACAGTATAACTTTAAACCGTCTCCTCGCCCCGACACGGGCGCGAACCAGGGACCCTCTGCACACATCAACAACGGTCGCCCACGAAGCATCGTTACCCATCGCTCCACAAAGGCCACGGCCCTTGCAGAGCAAGGGGCAACACTACTTCTAGGTTTCAGAGCAAGTGACGTAACTGATTGAAATGCTAGTAGCGCGTACCCGCTAACTAGCTAGCCATTTCACATCCGTTACATATGGATCGCAATGCTCCCAGGTAGGGAAATAGAGCGTGGGAGAAGAGCCCTGTGACTTCAGGCTATTCAGCGTGGGAGAAGAGCCCTGTGACTTCAGGCTATTCAGCGTGGGAGAAGAGCCCTGTGACTTCAGGCTATTCAGCGTGGGAGAAGAGCCCTGTGACTTCAGGCTATTCAGCGTGGGAGAAGAGCCCTGTGACTTCAAGCTATTCAGTGTGGGAGAAGAGCCCTGTGACTTCAGGCTATTCAGCGTGGGAGAAGAGCCCTGTGACTTCAGGCTATTCAGCGTGGGAGAAGAGCCCTGTGACTTCAGGCTATTCAGCGTGGGAGAAGAGCCCTGTGACTTCAAGCTATTCAGTGTGGGAGAAGAGCCCTGTGACTTCAGGCTATTCAGCGTGGGAGAAGAGCCCTGTGACTTCAGGCTATTCAGTGTGGGAGAAGAGCCCTGTGACTTCAGGCTATTCAGCGTGGGAGAAGAGCCCTGTGACTTCAGGCTATTCAGCGTGGGAGAAGAGCCCCGTGGCTTCAGGCTATTCAGCGTGGGAGAAGAGCCCCGTGGCTTCAGGCTATTCAGCGTGGGAGAAGATCCCCGTGGCTTCAGGCTATTCAGCGTGGGAGAAGAGCCCTGTGACTTCAGGCTATTCAGCGTGGGAGAAGAGCCCTGTGACTTCAGGCTATTCAGCGTGGGAGAAGAGCCCTGTGACTTCAGGCTATTCAGCGTGGGAGAAGAGCCCTGTGACTTCAGGCTATTCGGCGTGGGAGAAGAGCCCCGTGGCTTCAGGCTATTCGGCGTCCACAGCCCAACGGCCAGACTCCACAGCCCAACGGCCAGACTCCACAGCCCAACAGGCTCTATACTGAATTTGATATTATCAAGTGGCGGTTGGACATTTGTTGTTTTTCGAATCACAGACTTTAGAGTTTTTAAGATGAATCAGATAAAAGTAGCAGTGGGTTGAAAATAGCGGACATTCAACATGATCAGTGATCGGTTATAATTCTTTAGAATAAAGAGTCAAGACATGAGGACGTATGGTTCATTTATTTGAAAACAGTGGTTGTGTTGTTGTGGATTGATTTCGGTTGACATTATCCTCACCAATAACTTGATTACTAAATACATCGTGCACTTTAAAAACAGAGGAGAACAAAATGAACCAAATCGTTTCCCATAAAAGTCCTGTTTGCAAATGAATTGAGTTTCTAAAGTCGTTTCTGGCTGTGACTTATCTTTCAGCCTCATAAATACATTCCGCAATCAGTCAGAAAAAACATAAAAACTCTCAGAGTGAGCTATGCCTAAATACTATTTGAAATAATTTAAAACTGTGCTTAATTGACTGGGCCTTGTTGCAACGGAACCAATAGAAAAAGCCATACAAGTGCAAACCCTTTAAAAGTATTTGAAAGATTTCAAATAGTGTTTGAACCCAGCTATGGTGGTGTGAAGATAATAGTTGTGACAGAATTGACTACATCGTTACCAGGCTGTGACAGAATTGACTACATCGTTACCAGGCTGTGACAGAATAGACTACATCGTTACCAGGCTGTGACAGAATTGACTACATCGTTACCAGGCTGTGACAGAATTGACTACATCGTTACCAGGCTGTGACAGAATTGACTACATCGTTACCAGGCTGTGACAGAATTGACTACATCGTTACCAGGCTGTGGCAGAATTGACTACATCGTTACCAGGCTGTGACAGAATAGACTACATCGTTACCAGGCTGTGACAGAATAGACTACATCGTTACCAGGCTGTGGCAGAATTGACTACATCGTTACCAGGCTGTGACAGAATAGACTACATCGTTACCAGGCTGTGACAGAATTGACTACATCGTTACCAGGCTGTGACAGAATAGACTACATCGTTACCAGGCTGTGACAGAATAGACTACATCGTTACCAGGCTGTGACAGAATAGACTACATCGTTACCAGGCTGTGACAGAATAGACTACATCGTTACCAGGCTGTGGCAGAATTGACTACATCGTTACCAGGCTGTGACAGAATAGACTACATCGGTACCAGGCTGTGGCAGAATTAACTACATCGTTACCAGGCTGTGACAGAATAGACTACATCGTTACCAGGCTGTGACAGAATAGACTACATCGTTACCAGGCTGTGACAGAATAGACTACATCGTTACCAGGCTGTGACAGAATTGACTACATCGTTACCAGGCTGTGACAGAATAGACTACATCGTTACCAGGCTGTGACAGAATTGACTACATCGTTACCAGGCTGTGGCAGAATTGACTACATCGTTACCAGGCTGTGGCAGAATTGACTACATCGTTACCAGGCTGTGACAGAATTGACTACATCGTTACCAGGCTGTGGCAGAATTGACTACATCGTTACCATGACTACATCCATGTACAGCAGACTCATGAGTTAAGTGGAACAACATTCTCTCTCTCCCCCGACAGCTCACATTATCGACAAAACATAATTTAAACAAACTCACAATAAAGAAAACAGGTAAGTAAAGGTATTATTTTAACTCAACAGTAAGTTGAGACCCCAACTGAGTTCCTTTTTGTCTGTCGGTGAAATTGGTCCGCAGGCCTACAAAAGGGAGGCAGCGGGCTGCATGACCGCCAGTTGCCCATACATGGGTTAGCTAATAGCTAACATCTCGAGCAAGTCTGCCATGCTAAAATATACTAGGATCACCTTTAGAACTTGTTTAGGTTAGCTAATAGCTAGCATCTCTCTAGAGTGCCGTGCTACAGACAATGACCACCTTTAGGTTATCTAATAGCTAGCATCTCTCTAGCGTGCCGTGCTACAAACAACGACCACCTTTAGGTCTTCTTTAGGTTAGCTAGCATCTCTCTAGCCAGGTCCTTTCTAGGATCTCCTAATGTAAGGAAACAACAGCGAGTGCCTATTCAGGAGACTAACGTTACAGAATGCACAATGACCAGCATATCTGTTATACATCATACATTTCTGCCATGTAGAATACAGAGGCATGCCAGAGCCATACATGTTATATGTACGGTATAGAAACCTGTGTTTCCATCTGCAGTGTTCTGTATGTTTCAGCTGACTGACTACACCACTAGAGAACGAGACTAGCACCCTTTTAAAACATAAAAGCCTTTTTTCGTTAACACAATACATAATATATCTGGTCTATCACCACAATAACTAATTCTGCATCCAATTAAAACAGGGATTAAACAAAACAATTACACTTTTTTTTTCCCCTGCTGGGAAAAGAAATAACTACAATATTAAATAATAATATCCAGAGTGTTTTTTTTTTTAAATGTACTAAAATAGGTGGGAAAGTTAAACCAGTTTGAGTACATCAAATGCAGTAGTGCAAATGTTCATTTGTTACCCCTTCCTGTCTCCTTCCCAACCTCGCCCAGATTCATCCACATGGTGAAGCCGTGGGACTTACTGCCCCTTCAGTGTGTGTGTGTGAATACGTCGGTGTGAGGGGGGCCATAGTCCTACTCATCAGCGCTCCCACCCGTGCCCATCCCCCTCTCTACATCCAGTATCATCTCTCATCATAAGTAGGGGTACTGTCCCAGCCGTCGAGGGCTGAGCTGGTATGCGCTGTAGGTCTCAGCACGTGGCGTGACACTAAGGGATCCAGCAGTAAACTGGTGTTGATAAACTGCAGGAAGACCCATCACCACCCCCACCGAAGACTCCTTCCTGGTTCCTGCATCCCTCCGGGCCAATCCCGAGGTACCGCAAGGGACGGTGGGTGGGGCATAGGTGGACGGGTGGCCACGCACCAGGAGCTGGGAGGCAGAGGCTAGCGCAGCGGACGCAGGGAAGGTGTATAGACTAGGGGCAGAGCTTAGAGAGGGCACTTCCTGGAAGGTGTAGTGGGAGTTGGGGCCGGGGGGGTAGGTTGCCCGGCGACGCAGTTTGCCGTGGGAACGGTCCTGGGACGAAGAGGACGAGACTACAGGCTGTAAAAAACAACAATAGAAAAGAAAATGTTATTGTCCATTACAATATTTCACACATCAAGCAACAAGACACAAATAGACAATAATATAGTACTACACATTTCTGTCTATACTTTATCTGAAGGTTGCACCCTCTTGAAAATCCCAAGAGCCCTATACATTCTGGGAATTCTCCATTTTGTTTTTTCCAGGTTTCAGTTTTTTGCTTTAAAAAGCACACTTAAATAGCAAACCCCCCCCCCCAAAATGGGAGGATTTAAGTCCACAACAATGCTTAAACCACATCAAGATACTACTTTTGAGGTCTGGGGATAATAGACATGTCGATTTTGGGGTGTAGTTACTCTATAATTCCACTGTGCACCAGTCAGAGTCTTGGTTAGTAGTATTTCTGTAGCGCTCATGTGATTTCTGATGTATCAAATACTTATGTCATGCAATAAAATGCAAATTAATTACTTAAAAATCATACAATGTGATTTTCAGGATTTTTGTTTTAGATTCCGTCTCTCACAGTTGAAGTGTACCTATGATAAAAATTACAGACCTCTACATGCTTTGTAAGTAGGATAGAGCATTGAGAACAGTCTGTGGCTTGGGTGGCTGGAGTCTAACGATTATCCGGAACCTTCCGTTCACACCGCCTGATATATAGAGGTCCCGGATGGCAGGGAGCTCGGACCCAGTGATGTACTGGTGCCGTCCGCACCACCACCTGGTATAGAGGTCCCGGATGGCAGGGAGCTCGGACCCAGTGATGTACTGGGCTGTCCGCACCACCACCTGGTATAGAGGTCCCGGATGGCAGGGAGCTCGGACCCAGTGATGTACTGGGCTGTCCGCACCACCACCTGGTATAGAGGTCCCGGATGGCAGGGAGCTCAGACCCAGTGATGTACTGGGCTGTCCGCACCACCACCTGGTATAGAGGTCCCGGATGGCAGGGAGCTCGGACCCAGTGATGTACTGGGCTGTCCGCACCACCACCTGGTATAGAGGTCCCGGATGGCAGGGAGCTCAGACCCAGTGATGTACTGGGCTGTCCGCACCACCACCTGGTATAGAGGTCCCGGATGGCAGGGAGCTCGGACCCAGTGATGTACTGGTGCCGTCCGCACCACCACCTGGTATAGAGGTCCCGGATGGCAGGGAGCTCGGACCCAGTGATGTACTGGGCTGTCCGCACCACCACCTGGTATAGAGGTCCCGGATGGCAGGGAGCTCGGACCCAGTGATGTACTGGGCTGTCCGCACCACCACCTGGTATAGAGGTCCCGGATGGCTGGGAGCTCGGACCCAGTGATGTACTGGGCTGTCCGCACCACCACCTGGTATAGAGGTCCCGGATGGCAGGGAGCTCGGACCCAGTGATGTACCGGGCCGTCCGCACCACCCTCTGTAGCACCATGCGATCGAGAGCGGTGGCCATGTTACAGCTGTAGAACTGGCCATAGCCTTAGAGTTGTCTGTGATAGCTGTGTGTGTGTGGTAGCCATGTTACAGCTGTAGCCATGTCCTTTAGTTTAGCGCCAACCTCTGTGTTAATCCAGGGCTTTTGATTGGAGAAGCAGTGAACCTTCACTGTGGGGACAACGTCGATGATGCATTTTCTAATGAAGCCGATGACAGAGGCGGTTAGCTCGTCGACGTTATCGGTGGAGTCTCGAAACATATTCCAATCAACGCTAGCAAAGCGGTCCTGTTTTGTGATGACCATTTCTCAACAGAGCGAGTCACGGATACCTTCTTGTTTGAGCTTCTACATGTAAACAGGAAGCAGGAGTATGGATCTGATTTGCAGAATGAGGGACGAGGGACGGCCTTGTATGCTTTTTTTGTGGGTAGAGTAACCGTGGTCTAGGACTTTATCGCCCCCCTAGTGGTGAAGGAAGTTGGACATCACGTTTCTTAATGACGAGGAATTAAAATGTCCGGCAACCAGATCAGCAGACTCCGGGTGCAAGTTTTCCTGCTTGTTTATAGCCTCGTACAGTTGGTTAAGTGCCATCTTGTTATTTTTCTTGTCCCGAGGTGGAATTTATACAACAGTCATGATAACAGATGTAAACTCCCTCAGGAGGTAGAAGGGTCGGCATTTGACCATCAGGTATTCCCGAGACGGGTGAACAATAGGTTGACACTGCGTTCGACTCAGCAACCAATTATTGTTGATGTAGAGACAAACCCCTCCCCTTCTCCGTCTGCAACCCAGATTTTATCGGGCCCTACATGCCCCTGTAATGTGAAATATTCACTAGTAAAAGAGAATGCTATTGGCTGGCGGACTCACCTGGCTGAGGTTGAGAGGATGTGATTGGCTGGGGACTAGCCTATGGCGGTTGCTGCCGTCTCCAGATCTACAGGGATGCCGATTGGCCAGCTTGTGCTTGATGTAGGAACTCTGGGGTTGCACTGGAAACCAACCGGGAAGAAGGAGGGTCAGTAACCGAAAGGTCGCTAGTTCAAAACCCCGAGCCGATAAAGTGAAAATCTGTCAATGTGCCCGTGAGCTTGGCCGTGACCTCACTCTCCGAGGGCGTCTCAAGGGCAGCTGGTATATGCAACAACAAAAAACATTTGCAATACACAAATAATAATCAAATTATTTTCACCCTCAAACTGGTTTTAAACCATTCTCTATTTCTGTTGTGTGTGTTTGTGTACTGTGTGTCTGTTTAGTGTGTGTATTTGTGTACAGTGTGTGTGTGTGTATTTGTGTACAGTGTGTGTGTATTTGTGTGTGAGCCCTGTCACCTGTCTCAGTCGGCTGGGTCTTTACAGACGGTGCGACCACGGCCAGGGACTTGCCTCTAGACGTCCCCCCTCCAGGGAGGTGTGTGCGGGGGAGGGGGGTGAGGGGGCTGGTCGTAGAGGAGTCAGAGTCGTGAACCGTCAAACAGCTGATCACGTTAGTCCTCTGAGCCGGACCACAGCTGGTTCACAATCACACACATACATTAGACAGACACAAACAGTCGGCAGATACATTAGATACTAACAAGAAATGAAAGACAGATGGTATTGGTGGTGGAGAGGATCATCACTTCCTAGTCCATTCACATCAGCAGTTCCTACAGGGTTTCATACGTTTAGAGATTTAAATACAGAAACAAAAAGTAGGTTTTCTGATCTCTCTTATATTTCTCAGATGTAGAACAAACACTTCAGGACAAATGTTATTTAGATGCTTTCGTCCATGTAGTCAATCTGTTATGCAATGTGTTTCTATTGGCTAATAGCAGTAAGGACTGTCTGTTATTCAATGTGTTTCTATTGGCTAATAGCAGTAAGGACTATCTGTTATTCAATGTGTTTCTATTGGCTAATAGCAGTAAGGACTGTTATTCAATGTGTTTCTATTGGCTAATAGCAGTAAGGACTATCTGTTATTCAATGTGTTTCTATTGGCTAATAGCAGTAAGGACTATCTGTTATTCAATGTGTTTCTATTGGCTAATAGCAGTAAGGACTATCTGTTATTCAGTGTGTTTCTATTGGCTAATAGCAGTAAGGACTATCTGTTATTCAATGTGTTTCTATTGGCTAATAGCAGTAAGGACTATCTGTTATTCAATGTGTTTCTATTGGCTAACAGCAGTAAGGACTATCTGTTATTCAGTGTGTTTCTATTGGCTAATAGCAGTAAGGACTATCTGTTATGCAATGTGTTTCTATTGGCTAATAGCAGTAAGGACTATCTGTTATTCAGTGTGTTTCTATTGGCTAATAGCAGTAAGGACTATCTGTTATGCAATGTGTTTCTATTGGCTAATAGCAGTAAGGACTATCTGTTATTCAATGTGTTTCTATTGGCTAATAGCAGTAAGGACTATCTGTTATTCAATGTGTTTCTATTGGCTAATAGCAGTAAGGACTATCTGTTATTCAATGTGTTTCTATTGGCTAATAGCAGTAAGGACTATCTGTTATTCAATGTGTTACTATGGGCTAACAGCAGTAAGGACTATCTGTTATTCAATGTGTTTCTATTGGCTAATAGCAGTAATGACTACCTGTTATTCAATGTGTTTCTATTGGCTAATAGCAGTAAGGACTATCTGTTATTCAATGTGTTTCTATTGGCTAATAGCAGTAAGGACTATCTGTTATTCAATGTGTTTCTATTGGCTAATAGCAGTAAGGACTATCTGTTATTCAATGTGTTTCTATTGGCTAATAGCAGTAAGGTCTGTCTGTTATGCAATGTGTTTCTATTGGCTAATAGCAGTAAGGACTATCTGTTATGCAATGTGTTTCTATTGGCTAATAGCAGTAAGGACTGTTATGCAATGTGTTTCTATTGGCTAATAGCAGTAAGGACTGTTATTAAATGTGTTTCTATTGGCTAATAGCAGTAAGGACTATCTGTTATTCAATGTGTTTCTATTGGCTAATAGCAGTAAGGACTGTTATTAAATGTGTTTCTATTGGCTAATAGCAGTAAGGACTATCTGTTATTCAATGTGTTTCTATTGGCTAATAGCAGTAAGGACTATCTGTTATTCAATGTGTTTCTATTGGCTAATAGCAGTAAGGACTGTTATTAAATGTGTTTCTATTGGCTAATAGCAGTAAGGTCAATCTGTTATTCAATGTGTTTCTATTGGCTAATAGCAGTAAGGACTATCTGTTATTCAATGTGTTTCTATTGGCTAATAGCAGTAAGGACTATCTGTTATTCAATGTGTTTCTATTGGCTAATAGCAGTAATGACTATCTGTTATTCAATGTGTTTCTATTGGCTAATAGCAGTAAGGACTATCTGTTATTCAATATGTTTCTATTGGCTAATAGCAGTAAGGACTATCTGTTATTCAATGTGTTTCTATTGGCTAATAGCAGTAAGGACTATCTGTTATTCAATGTGTTTCTATTGGCTAATAGCAGTAAGGACTATCTGTTATTCAATATGTTTCTATTGGCTAATAGCAGTAAGGACTATCTGTTATTCAATGTGTTTCTATTGGCTAATAGCAGTAAGGACTATCTGTTATTCAATGTGTTTCTATTGGCTAATAGCAGTAAGGTCAATCTGTTATTCAATGTGTTTCTATTGGCTAATAGCAGTAAGGACTACTAATCAACAGATTAGTTAGCAACTACAGACCGTCTATATCGTCTAGAACTATTCACTTAAAGCGGCGGCCCAACTGCTACAGTTGTTGATGATTGGATGGGAGACCAGACACACCTGGCGGGGTGGAACTTCCTCTCGTCCTCCCCGTCTGAGTGGATGGTGATGACGCTGCCCGCCGGGCTGGGCGTGTCCGAGATGATGATTGGCTGAGAGAGAGCCGCCGCGCTGCAGATGGGCGGAGTCAGCACGGCGTTGGTGAGTAGGGATACACCGGACACACGCCTGGACAAACGCGCACGGCAAAGAAACAAATTTAGTATTCCCAATCTGGCCTCATTCCCAATCATACCATCATGGTCACCTAATCATTCCCAGCCTCCAATTGGCTCATTCATCTCCCCCCTCCTCTCCCCTGTAACTATTCCCCAGGTCGTTGCTGTAAATGAGAATGTGTTCTCAGTCAACTTTACCTGGTTAAAATAAGGGTTAAATAAAAAATTAAAATAAATAGTTACACACCTTTACTATTCCTGATTTCAAGGACGAAGACATTCAGTCAGGAAGCAAAACACATTTGTGGAGTCCCTGAAAACGTAACTTTTCCAGCTGTTACTAGTTGTTACACGTTACTAGTTGATGGGCCTAACCAGCTACTACACTGAACAAAAATATAAAAACGCAACATGTAAAGTGTTGGTCCCTGAAATAAAACATCCCAAAAATGTTCAAAACTCACAAGAAAAGCTTATTTCTCTCAAATGTTGTTCACAAATTTTTTTACATCCTCGTTAGTTAACATTTCTCCTTTGCCAAGATAATCCATCCACCTAACGTGTGAGAAGCTGATTAAAACAGCATGATCATTACACAGGTGCACCTTGTGCTGGGAACAATAAAATGCCCCTCTAAAATGTGCAGTTTTGTCACACAATGCCACAGATGTCTCGAGTTTTGAGGGAGTGTGCAATTGGCATGCTGACTGCAGGAATGTCCACCAGAGCTGTTGCCGGAGAATTTAATGTTAATTTCTCTACCATAAGCCGCCACCAACATCATTTAAAGAATTTGGCAGTACGTCCAACTGGCCTCACAACCGCAGACCACTTGTAACCACGCCAGCCCAGGACCTCCACATCCGGCTTCTTCACCTGCGGGATAGTCTGAGACCAGCCACCCGGACAGCTGATGAAACTGAGGAGTATTTATGTCTGTAATAAAACCCTTTTTGTGGGGGAAAACGGATTCTGATTGGCTGGGCCTGGCTCCCCAGTGGCTGAGCCAGGCCCACCCATGGCCACACCCCTACCCAGTCATGTGAAATCCATAGATTAGGGCCTAATGAATTTATTTAAATTGATTGATTTCCTGATATGAATTGTAACTCAGTAAAATCGTTGAAATTGTTGCGTGTTCCATTTACATGTTTTGTTCAGTGTAGTTGATAACTGTAACTAGTTGTTGTGCCACTATTCATTCAGTTCCTTCTCTTCCAGTCAGTCGTACCTGGTGGTCCTGCTGTTGCCACGGCCACCCATAGCCCTCTTCCTCGCTCCGCTCCTCGAATTAACCCCCAGGTTCTGCTGCAGCACTCCACTGTACTGAGATCCCCTACACACACACACACACACACACACACACACACACACACACACACACACACACACACACACACACACACACACACACACACACACACACACACACACACACACACACACACACACACACACACACACGATTTGCAGTTTTTGGACATTTCCCAGGTCTATTAAACCAGGCAAACTCAAACAGGCACAAAGTACACTGCTCAAAAAAATAAAGGGAACACTTAAACAACACAATGTAACTCCAAGTCAATCACACTTCTGTGAAATCAAACTGTCCACTTAGGAAGCAATACTGATTGACAATAAATTTCACATGCTGTTGTGCAAATGGAATAGACAAAAGGTGGAAATTATAGGCAATTAGCAAGACACCCTCAATAAAGGAGTGGTTCTGCAGGTGGTGACCACAGACCACTTCTCAGTTCCTATGCTTCCTGGCTGATGTTTTGGTCACTTTTGAATGCTGGCGGTGCTCTCACTCTAGTGGTAGCATGAGACGGAGTCTACAACCCACACAAGTGGCTCAGGTAGTGCAGCTCATCCAGGATGGCACATCAATGCGAGCTGTGGCAAGAAGGTTTTCTGTGTCTGTCAGCGTAGTGTCCAGAGCATGGAGGCGCTACCAGGAGACAGGCCAGTACATCAGGAGACGTGGAGGAGGCCAACAACCCAGCAGCAGGACCGCTACCTCCGCCTTTGTGCAAGGAGGAGCACTGCCAGAGCCCTGCAAAATGACCTCCAGCAGGCCACAAATGTGCATGTGTCAGCATATGGTCTCACAAGGGCTCTGAGGATCTCATCTCGGTACCAAATGGCAGTCAGGCTACCTCTGGCGAGCACATGGAGGGCTGTGCGGCCCCCCAAAGAAATGCCACCCCACACCATGACTGACCCACCGCCAAACCGGTCATGCTGGAGGATGTTGCAGGCAGCAGAACGTTCTCCACGGCGTCTCCAGACTCTGTCACGTCTGTCACATGTGCTCAGTGTGAACCTGCTTTCATCTGTGAAGAGCACAGGGCGCCAGTGGCGAATTTGCCAATCTTGGTGTTCTCTGGCAAATGCCAAACGTCCTGCACGGTGTTGGGCTGTAAGCACAACCCCCACCTGTGGACGTCGGGCCCTCATACCACCCTCATGGAGTCTGTTTCTGACCGTTTGAGCAGACACATGCACATTTGTGGCCTGCTGGAGGTCATTTTGTAGGGCTCTGGCAGTGCTCCTCCTTGCACAAAGGCGGAGGTAGCGGTCCTGCCGCTGGGTTGTTGCCCTACTACGGCCTCCTCCACGTCTCCTGATGTACCTGCCTGTCTCCTGGTAGCGCCTCCATGCTCTGGACACTACGCTGACAGACACAGAAAACCTTCTTGCCACAGCTCGCATTGATGTGCCATCCTGGATGAGCTGCACTACCTGAGCCACTTGTGTGGGTTGTAGACTCCGTCTCATGCTACCACTAGAGTGAGAGCACCGCCAGCATTCAAAAGTGACCAAAACATCAGCCAGGAAGCATAGGAACTGAGAAGTGGTCTGTGGTCACCACCTGCAGAATCACTCCTTTATTGGGGGTGTCTTGCTAATTGCCTATAATTTCCACCTTTTGTCTATTCCATTTGCACAACAGCATGTGAAATTTATTGTCAATCAGTGTTGCTTCCTAAGTGGACAGTTTGATTTCACAGAAGTGTGATTGACTTGGAGTTACATTGTGTTGTTTAAGTGTTCCCTTTATTTTTTTAAGCAGTGTATTTGAATCCATTTTTCAGAAACCCAGGTCTGTTTCTCTTTTTTCTGGGATAGTTATCCTGTGAAGTGATCTGGGTAAGAATTGTTTTCTGACGGACTCTTTGATTTCTGCGCTAACAGACAGCTATGTAACCATGGTGATGACCCTACCTCCAGCTGTGTGTCTGCTGGGCTGTGTCCGGAAGGAGTGTCTCCACGGGAGACTCCGTGACAACCGACTGGTGGGTGGAGCCGTGGATGGCCACACCCGGAACCTGCTGCCATGAAGACGGGATCAGGATCTGCTGGGTACCGGCTGGCCAGGCCTGCTACAGAGAACACAACACAAAATATTTGGTCGTAAACGATCTCCAGACGTCTTGGCGCGTTCAGTGTGACAGGGTCTAGGCCTGCCGATTAAGTACCGCTAAGTACATTCGTAGGCTCCGACAAAGTTTCTGGCAGTGTCAGAATTGTTTTGCCTTTATCGTGTAGTGGTTTGATTTAAACGTTTACATGCTTGTGCACGAATAACGATTTCCCTAATAATCCTGTTTAGGCTACACACATCATAAATCAGGCTACCTGATGGGATTTTGATTAAATGCAACAAAAAAACGTTCTACCACAGCGACAGTTCAGACACAAAGATGCCTACTTTCTGTTTTTCCTGAAGCAAAGACAGGCTGGCGCTGCGGATGCTGTAACCTGCGCCGATCAAAACACACCGCTGCAGTTGACAGAGCCCACGTTGGCTAAAGTAGCCTCTCAAGCCAATCGTAGAATGTGACGACAGAACTGAAACAAGTCGTACAATCTGGCCAGGTTGATATCATGACGTTAACCCCTTAAGGTCGATTTCCCCGCGGAAATCTAATCTAATACGTTTTTTTTTTGTTTTTTTTGCATTGGACACATCTCAATCCACTGCGTCCGCCATTGTCAAACTTCCGCATCTCTAGACGTCTGTAGCGTCCGAGCGGTTTGGCCTACAAAAATATTATGACCACTCTCTGGAAAGACTCTCACAAACACGATGGTGTTCTCGTTTCGTTCTTCTCTCTTACTTTTTTTTGTAATTTCTTGTTGGTTATTTTCTTAAAACTGCATTGTTGGTTAAGGGCTTGTAAGTAAGCATTTCACTGTAAGGTCTACACCTGTTGTATTCGGCGCATGTGACAAATACAATTTAATTTGATTTGAGAGGGGAAAGGAGGTAGTTAAGAGCAGGCAGAGAAGTCAGCCACATCATCACGCCTTCATGCCCTCAGCACAGCAGACCTACAGAGAGAGAAAATGAATGATAGAGTATGTATTTAAGTGTTTTACCAGCACAGAGGCAGTGTGTTCCAGCAGGGTGGGGAGTCCGGCCCCACAGCCCAGCCCCAGGAGAAATGAGTACTGGGGGGCTAGCCCTGCTACTGTGGGGGGGTTGGGTTGGAGGGTGGCTACCATCAGGGGTGTGCAGGAGCCCTGGGGGAGGAAGGGTGTAGGGAGGAGGGGATGGGGGAGGAAGGGTGTAGGGAGGAGGGGATGGGGGAGGAAGGGTGTAGGGAGGAGGGGATGGGGGAGGAAGGGTGTAGGGAGGAGGGGATGGGGGAGGAAGGGTGTAGGGAGGAGGGGATGGGGGAGGAAGGGTGTAGGGAGGAGGGGATGGGGGAGGAAGGGTGTAGGGTGGAGGAAGGGTGTAGGGAGGAGGGGATGGGGGAGGAAAGGTGTAGGGAGGAGGGGATGGGGGAGGAAGGGTGTAGGGAGGAGGGGATGGGGGAGGAAGGGTGTAGGGAGGAGGGGATGGGGGAGGAAGGGTGTAGGGAGGAGGGGATGGGGGAGGAAGGGTGTAGGGAGGAGGGGATGGGGGAGGAAGGGTGTAGGGAGGAGGGGATGGGGAGGAAGGGTGTAGGGAGGAGGGGATGGGGGAGGAAGGGTGTAGGGAGGAGGGGATGGGGGAGGAAGGGTGTAGGGAGGAGGGGATGGGGGAGGAAGGGTGTAGGGAGGAGGGGATGGGGGAGGAAGGGTGTAGGGAGGAGGGGATGGGGGAGGAAGGGTGTAGGGAGGAGGGGATGGGGGAGGAAGGGTGTAGGGAGGAGGGGATGGGGGAGGAAGGGTGTAGGGAGGAGGGGATGGGGGAGGAAAGGTGTAGGGAGGAGGGGATGGGGGAGGAAAGGTGTAGGGAGGAGGGGATGGGGGAGGAAAGGTGTAGGGAGGAGGGGATGGGGAAGGAAAGGGTGGAGGAGGACGACGGTTAACTCAGAAGGTCCCGACTCACTTCATGGCTGGATACCCTCTCTTAGTGGCAAATACTAATTACTTTAGACCTGGGGAAGTGGACTGATGATTGAGCACACTAAAGTTAGTCTATAGATTGATCAGGGTTGTGGGTTGACTGTGGACTGTTTGAGGTTAGATTGATAGATCTGGGTTGTCAATGTGAAGATGATTAAAAAAACTGGCTGATCCATGGCTGAGAGATCTGACAGAGGTCTGACAGAGGTCTGGGAGAGAAGAAACTGGCTGAGAGATCTGACAGAGGTCTGACAGAGGTCTGGGAGAGAAGAAACTGGCTGAGAGGTCTGACAGGTCTGGGAGAGGAGAAACTGGCTGAGAGATCTGACAGAGGTCAGGGAGAGGAGAAACTGGCTGAGAGGTCTGACAGAGGTCTGGGAGAGGAGAAACTGGCTGAGAGGTCTGACAGAGGTCTGGGAGAGGAGAAACTGGCTGAGAGATCTGACAGAGGTCTAACAGAGGTCTGGGAGAGGAGAAACTGTCTGAGAGATCTGACAGAGGTCTGGGAGAGGAGAAACTGGCTGAGAGGTCTGACAGAGGTCTGGGAGAGGAGAAACTGGCTGAGAAGTCTGACAGAGGTCTGGGAGAGGAGAAACTGTCTGAGAGGTCTGACAGAGGTCTGGGAGAGGAGAAACTGTCTGATAAGTCTGACAGAGGTCTGGGAGAGGAGAAACTGTCTGATAAGTCTGACAGAGGTCTGGGAGAGGAGAAACTGTCTGATAAGTCTGACAGAGGTCTGGGAGAGGAGAAACTGGCTGAGAGGTCTGACAGAGGTCTGGGAGAGGAGAAACTGGCTGAAAAGTCTGACAGAGGTCTGGGAGAGGAGAAACTGGCTGAGAGGTCTGACAGAGGTCTGACAGAGGTCTGGGAGAGGAGAAACTGGCTGAGAGGTCTGACAGGTCTGACAGAGGTCTGGGAGAGGAGAAACTGGCTGAGAGATCTGACAGAGGTCTAACAGAGGTCTGGGAGAGGAGAAACTGTCTGAGAGATCTGACAGAGGTCTGACAGAGGTCTGGGAGAGGAGAAACTGGCTGAGAGGTCTGACAGAGGTCTGGGAGAGGAGAAACTGTCTGAGAGGTCTGACAGAGGTCTGGGAGAGGAGAAACTGGCTGAGAAGTCTGACAGAGGTCTGGGAGAGGAGAAACTGTCTGATAAGTCTGACAGAGGTCTGGGAGAGGAGAAACTGTCTGATAAGTCTGACAGAGGTCTGGGAGAGGAGAAACTGGCTGAAAAGTCTGACAGAGGTCTGGGAGAGGAGAAACTGGCTGAGAGGTCTGACAGAGGTCTGACAGAGGTCTGGGAGAGGAGAAACTGGCTGAGAGGTCTGACAGGTCTGACAGAGGTCTGGGAGAGGAGAAACAGGCTGATCCATGGCTGAGAGGTCTGACAGAGGTCTGGGAGAGGAGAAACTGGCTGAGAGGTCTGACAGAGGTCTGGGAGAGGAGAAACTGGCTGAGAGGTCTGACAGAGGTCTGGGAGAGGAGAAACTGGCTGAGAGGTCTGACAGAGGTCTGGGAGAGGAGAAACTGAGAAGTCTGACAGAGGTCTGGGAGAGGAGAAACTGGCTGAGAGATCTGACAGAGGTCTGGGAGAGGAGAAACTGGCTGAGAGGTCTGACAGAGGTCTGGGAGAGGAGAAACTGGCTGAGAAGTCTGACAGAGGTCTGGGAGAGGAGAAACTGAGAAGTCTGACAGAGGTCTGGGAGAGGAGAAACTGGCTGAGAGATCTGACAGAGGTCTGGAAGAGGAGAAACTGGCTGAGAGATCTGACAGAGGTCTGGGAGAGAAGAAACTGGCTGAGAGATCTGACAGAGGTCTGGGAGAGGAGAAACTGTCTGATCCATGGCTGAGAGATGTGACAGAGGTCTGGGAGAGGAGAAACTGGCTGAGAGGTCTGGGAGAGGAGAAACAGGATGATCCATGGCTGAGAGGTCTGATAGAGGTCTGGGAGAGGAGAAACTGCAGCATGATGAGCCTAAAGGGCTTTCCAGGCTTGAAGCGGCGGCAGAGGGCGGAATTCTATCCAAGAGGAGCGATCGGCGGGGCTCATGTACGTGAAAGCCGCTCAGACAAAATATGAATCTGCTCTATTTTGGCTTCCTCTGTTCCGCTCCTCAGGGGTGGGCTGCTTCCTGGCTGGAAAGCCCTTAACTCTCAAAAGGTATTCTGTTCTGAGCCACTGAGGCTGGAGTTTGAGACCCAGCTGGAAGCCAGACCAGGCAGGAAAGAGAACACACACACACACACACACACACACACACACACGTACCTGTGTGAGCATGGCAGGCTGCAGCTGCAGTGGCTGTGTTGATTGGTTCTGGTTCACTATGGGGACTGAACTGTCCATCCTCACTGGGAAACTAGAGCTCTTATTGGACGACTGGAGCCCTGCAGACAGAGGAACAGCCAATCAGTAACCACCAACACAATAGAGGCTGACACGGGAACAGGACTCCTGCGGGTCTTGTGGGATTCTGGCAGGAATGGGACTGAAGTTCTAGAATCAAGCTAGGGACCGGACAGAATGGGACTGAAGTTCTAGAATCAAGCTAGGGACCGGACAGAATGGGACTGAAGTTCTAGAATCAAGCTAGGGACCAGACAGAATGGGACTGAAGTTCTAGAATCAAGCTAGGGACCGGACAGAATGGGACGGAAGTTCTAGAATCAAGCTAGGGACCAGACAGAATGGGACTGAAGTTCTAGAATCAAGCTAGGGACCGGACAGAATGGGACTGAAGTTCTAGACTCAAGCTAGGGACCAGACAGAATGGGAGTGAAGTTCTAGAATCAAGCTAGGGACCGGACAGAATGGGAGTGAAGTTCTAGAATCAAGCTAGGGACCGGACAGAATGGGATTGGCAGTCCACAGGAACGGGCAGTACAGGAATAGTTATAAACTGGGGAGGGGGGATACACTATATATACAGCAGTATGTGGACACCCCTTCAAATGAGTGGATTCGGCTATTTCAGCCACACTTGTTGCTGACAGGTGTATAAAATCAAGCACACAGCCATGCAATCTCCATAGACAAACATTGGCAGTAGAATGGCCCGTACTGAAGAGCTCAGTGACTTTCAACGTTGCACCGTCAAAATGAATATATTGCCACAGCTGAATTTCTGTAGTTCAGTACATCCCTTGTCTCCCCCTTCTGACTATTGGGTTAAATCCATAGTGCAGTCTCAAAATATAGCAAGGTAGAGAGCCAGGATAAAATGAACAAACCTGGAAAGAGGGAAAGACGAAGGACAGCTATCCATACCAAACAAATTGTGTTTCCAGGCACTAGCATTTCGTCCCATCGTCCCCACTAGCATTTCATCCCATCGTCCCCACTAGCATTTCATCCCATCGTCCCCACTAGCATTTCATCCCATCGTCCCCACTAGCATTTCGTCCCATCGTCCCCACTAGCATTTCGTCCCATCGTCCCCACTAGCATTTCGTCCCATCGTCCCCACTAGCATTTCGTCCCATCGTCCCCACTAGCATTTCGTCCCATCGTCCCCACTAGCATTTCGTCCCATCGTCCCCACTAGCATTTCGTCCCATCGTTCCCACTAGCATTTCATCCCATCGTCCCCACTAGCATTTCATCCCATCGTCCCCACTAGCATTTCATCCCATCGTCCCCACTAGCATTTCATCCCATCGTCCCCACTAGCATTTCATCCCATCGTCCCCACTAGCATTTCATCCCATCGTCCCCACTAGCATTTCATCCCATCGTCCCCACTAGCATTTCGTCCCATCGTCCCCACTAGCATTTCGTCCCATCGTCCCCACTAGCACTTCGTCCCATCGTCCCCACTAGCATTTCGTCCCATCGTCCCCACTAGCATTTCGTCCCATCGTCCCCACTAGCATTTCGTCCCATCGTCCCCACTAGCATTTCGTCCCATCGTCCCCACTAGCATTTCGTCCCATCGTCCCCACTAGCATTTCGTCCCATCGTCCCCACTAGCATTTCGTCCCATCGTCCCCACTAGCATTTCATCCCATCGTCCCCACTAGCATTTCGTCCCATCGTCCCCACTAGCATTTCGTCCCATCGTCCCCACTAGCATTTCATCCCATCGTCCCCACTAGCATTTCATCCCATCGTCCCCACTAGCATTTCATCCCATCGTCCCCACTAGCATTTCGTCCCATCGTCCCCACTAGCATTTCGTCCCATCGTCCCCACTAGCATTTCATCCCATCGTCCCCACTAGCATTTCATCCCATCGTCCCCACTAGCATTTCATCCCATCGTCCCCACTAGCATTTCATCCCATCGTCCCCACTAGCATTTCATCCCATCGTCCCCACTAGCATTTCATCCCATCGTCCCCACTAGCATTTCATCCCATCGTCCCCACTAGCATTTCATCCCATCGTCCCCACTAGCATTTCATCCCATCGTCCCCACTAGCATTTCATCCCATCGTCCCCACTAGCATTTCATCCCATCGTCCCCACTAGCATTTCGTCCCCACTAGCATTTCATCCCATCGTCCCCACTAGCATTTCGTCCCATCGTCCCCACTAGCATTTCGTCCCATCGTCCCCACTAGCATTTCATCCCATCGTCCCCACTAGCATTTCATCCCATCGTCCCCACTAGCATTTCATCCCATCGTCCCCACTAGCATTTCATCCTTAAATTGGTTTAGACATGATTGTTCCAACCAACCCCTGACTGAGTATGGAAATAAATATGGTGTCTCCTATTGCCCTGGAAGAGGTAGTCTTCATCAACTTATCCTTTAAACAATGTAAAACTACGCTTTGTGCTTACTATTGCTCACACAGTTTATGTTTGGCGCAAAAAACTTTAAAACAATGCAAATGGGAATGAAAATGGCTTTCCCATACTTCAATATTTCACAATAATGCCTTGAAATCTGCTGGGTAGTCTTTGCATCCCCCCAAGGGTCCAAATGTTGGTCCAAATGTGGACTCTGTACCCTTACCGATATCATGGACAGTAATGGTTTGAGAACATTCAAAGATTTGAAAGACACACATTATCAGGCAACTCCATTTTTCTATATTTACACCTTAGGTCAGCTAGGCTGGCCTATGGAGGAACCCAACTACCGAAACATCCATTTATAAATAAAGGATGAAAGGACTGATCTCTATAATATAAAAAAGAACTTTTGGAAAGCTCATATTCTGAGCTAGCCATTAAAAAAAGTATGGTCCACAGATCTAAGTGAATCTGAACAAACCTTTAACTGGAACAGAATATGGAAAAATATGACCTTGGCATCCTGTAATGCGAACCATCATTCACAGTTTGTTCACAGATTGTATTTAACACCAAGGAAAAGTTTTACAATGAAATTGGCCCCAACTCCCAACTGTTCACTGCGTCCCCTAAATCAGGTAGGAACACATTCCTTCATACGATGTGGGATGTTTAACTGCCCTGCAGTGAAACGCTTCTCTGACAAAGTCAGAACATTCATTTTGAAGTTAATGAATGGAAATATTCAATGCGTTGCATCGACTGTTACTTAACGATGGTAGCTCCTTGAATCTCTCAATCTGTCAGAGACGATTACTACTGGCAGGCAGAACTGACGCTAATAAATATGGTGACTCTTAGGTGACAGTTACTATTAGAAGTTAAAACATTAGAAATAGACAGCCTTTGACTTATTCCACATGATTTAGACAGCCTTTGACTTATTCCACATGAAGTAGACAGCCTTTGACTTATTCCACATGATTTAGACAGCCTTGACTTATTCCACATGATTTAGACAGCCTTGACTTATTCCACATGATTTAGACAGCCTTGACTTATTCCACATGATTTAGACAGCCTTGACTTATTCCACATGATTTAGACAGCCTTGACTTATTCCACATGATTTAGACAGCCTTTGACTTATTCCACATGATTTAGACAGCCTTGACTTATTCCACATGATTTAGACAGCCTTGACTTATTCCACATGAAGTAGACAGCCTTTGACTTATTCCACATGATTTAGACAGCCTTGACTTATTCCACATGATTTAGACAGCCTTGACTTATTCCACATGATTTAGACAGCCTTGACTTATTCCACATGAAGTAGACAGCTTTGACTTATTCCACATGAAGTAGACAGCTTTGACTTATTCCACATGAAGTAGACAGCCTGAATTCAAAATGGATTAAATAAAATACACACAATACCCCATAATGACAAAGTTAAAACACTTTTTTTTTTTTTTTTTTACATTTTTGCAAATGTATTGAAAATGAAATACAGAAATCTCCTTTACATAAGTATTCACACCCCTTTGCTATGGCACTCCAAATTTAACTCGGGCGCATCCAATTCCCTTTGATCATCCTTGAGATGTAACTATAACTTGATTGGAGTCCAACCTGTGGCCAATTCACTTGTTTGGACATGAAGTAGAAAGAACCACACCTGTCTATATAAGATCCTACAGTTAACAGTGCAGAAACTATACCATGAAGTCCAAGAAAATGTCTGTAGATCTCTTGAGATAGAATTGTGATGAGGCATAGCCTGTATTTGGGGAAGGGGTAATAAAACTATTTCTAGAGTGTTGAACGTTTCCAAGAGCCCAGTGGTCTCTATTATTGTGAAATTGAAAAAAAATATGTAACTACCCAGACTGCCTAGCCATCTGACCAAACTGAGCATCAGGGCAAGAAGGACCTTGGTCAGGGAGGTGACCAAGAAACCAATGAACACACTGACAAAACTACAGAGTTCCTTGGCTGAGATGGGAGAACCTGGCAGAAGGACAACAGTCTATACAGCACTTCACTAATCTGGGTTTTATGGGATTGGCCAGACAGAAGCCGCTCCTGAGAAAAAGGCACACGACAGCACGACTGGAGTTGGCAAAAAAGGCAGCTGAAAGACAGAGCATAAGGCAAAAGATTCTGTGGTCTGATGAGATACAAATTTAACTCTTTGGCCTGAATGCAAAGCGCAATGTCTGGCGAAAACCAGGCACAGCTCATCAAATACAGGCAACTCCTTGATGAAAACCTACATCAGAGTGCAAACGAACTTAGACTGGGCGGGGGGGGGGGGGAGCGAATATTTTACGTTTCGACAGGACAATGACCCAAAGCAGACAGCCAAAGCGACGCTTCAGAACAAGAATGTGAAAGTCCTTGTGTGGCCCGGCCAAAGCTTGAGAAAATCTCCCAAGGAAGTGTGGGAGAAAATGCCCAAATCCAGATGTGCAAAGCTGATACAGACATGCCCAAGATGACTCAACGTTTTAATCGTTGCCTAAGGTGCTTCTACATACTATTGACTCAGGGTGTGATTCGCACAATTTTCTACAAACAGGTTTTCACTTTGTCATTATGGGGCATTGTGTGTAGATAGGTGAGAGAAGAAGAAAAATATATTTAATCCATTTTGAATTCAAGCTGTAACACAACGTGGAATAAGTCAAGTGGTACGAATACTTTCTGAAGGCACTTATGTATTTTTTGAAGATTATTGCCCGTCTGTGATTGTCTACCCACACGCACAGCGAGGGAAAGACTGACGAGCAGCTAACGGAGGAAGTTATTATCAGATTTATGCATGTAATAATGAGCACGGGACGGCAGTCATTGTTTTTATCGGGACAGGAAAGTTCTGGGGTTGGAGAACTGTTGCAGGATTTGGACAGAATAAAAAGACGGGGCAGGAATGGATTTTCACTCCCGTGTCAACCTCTACACCACAATAATGTTACTCCCCCCCGTCAAAAAAATACAGTCATTCATAGATAATTACTGTGTTGTTACATTGAACCATGCAATTTCTTAGCGACTCAAATTTTCTGGTTTAAAACATTTTCCGTTTCAATTCCCTAATAAACTTGATTCTGGTTAATAACAGCACTGGTCAAAAAAAAAAAAAAAGGGACAATCTCTATTGAATATGCTTTTCTGTACAGTTACTAGGCTTAATCGGTGTCTTGGAAACCTCTCCCTAAGTGTTCCTGTTTTACCCTGTATGGTGTTTGGTGGGCAGACGATCAGAGTCTGCTGGAAGGGCTCAGTCTGGCAGGCCAGGCCGTTGGGGCGAGCCTGCAGGGGGACACTCTGTTGGGCCAGACCAGGGATGTTGATGGTGGCCTGCTGGTAGAGGGCTGGCTGGTAGTTCAGGATAGGAACAGCTCCCCCTGCTGACGGCACCTGGTGGTACAGTCCAGCAGTTAGAATACGGGTCACAGTCAGTTAGAGGTTCATAGTGATGAATAAAATTCTGTTCTGTTTAAAAGGGAAGTTCCACCAACATTTAATTGTTGGGGATTCAGTGATTTCAACATATTTTTTTGTATCATTTTATGATGTCATGTCATCTATTGACAGTTTAGTGGTGAGCAGAATGGGAAACTCCTTCTCCCATTGCGTACATGAACAGGAATCCTGAACATGACTCAGCAAAAAATACGGACAGTCAAATTTTCAGCAACCTATATAACAAGTTTGTAGTTCTCTGATCTTATTGGTTGGAACAGCGTCTGGAACTGGAACTGCCAAAGACATTTTCATACTCAATTAAACGTATGTATCACTGTATGAAGTCGCTGAAAGTATACAGTGGTCTTAACTTGTGTGTGTGTACCTGGTTGAGCTGATGGCTGAAGATAACAGTGTGTACCTGGTTGAGCTGATGGCTGAAGGTAACAGTGTGTACCTGGTTGAGCTGATGGCTGAAGGTAACAGTGTGTACCTGGTTGAGCTGATGGCTGAAGGTAACAGTGTGTACCTGGTTGAGCTGATGGCTGAAGGTAACAGTGTGTGTGTACCTGGTTGAGCTGATTGCTGAAGGTGACAGTGTGTGTGTACCTGGTTGAGCTGATGGCTGAAGGTGACAGTGTGTGTGTGTACCTGGTTGAGTTGATGGCTGAAGGTAACAGTGTGTGTGTACCTGGTTGAGCTGATGGCTGAAGGTAACAGTGTGTGTGTACCTGGTTGAGCTGATGGCTGAAGGTAACAGTGTGTGTGTACCTGGTTGAGCTGATGGCTGAAGGTAACAGTGTGTACCTGGTTGAGCTGATGGCTGAAGGTAACAGTGTGTACCTGGTTGAGCTGATGGCTGAAGGTAACAGTGTGTGTGTACCTGGTTGAGTTGATGGCTGAAGGTGACAGTGTGTGTGTACCTGGTTGAGCTGATGGCTGAAGGTAACAGTGTGTACCTGGTTGAGCTGATGGCTGAAGGTAACAGTGTGTGTGTACCTGGTTGAGCTGATGGCTGAAGGTAACAGTGTGTACCTGGTTGAGCTGATTGCTGAAGGTGACTGTGTGTGTGTACCTGGTTGAGTTGATGGCTGAAGGTAACAGTGTGTACCTGGATGAGCTGATGGCTGAAGGTAACAGTGTGTACCTGGTTGAGCTGATGGCTGAAGGTAACAGTGTGTACCTGGTTGAGCTGATTGCTGAAGGTAACAGTGTGTACCTGGTTGAGCTGATGGCTGAAGGTAACAGTGTGTACCTGGTTGAGCTGGTGGCTGAAGGTAACAGTGTGTACCTGGTTGAGCTGATGGCTGAAGGTAACAGTGTGTACCTGGTTGAGTTGATGGCTGAAGGTACCAGTGTGTGTGTACCTGGTTGAGCTGATGGCTGAAGGTAACAGTGTGTACCTGGTTGAGCTGATGGCTGAAGGTAACAGTGTGTACCTGGTTGTGTTGATGGCTGAAGGTAACAGTGTGTACCTGGTTGAGCTGATGGCTGAAGGTAACAGTGTGTACCTGGTTGAGCTGATGGCTGAAGGTGACAGTGTGTGTGTACCTGGTTGAGCTGATGGCTGAAGGTAACAGTGTGTACCTGGTTGAGCTGATGGCTGAAGGTGACAGTGTGTACCTGGTTGTGCTGATGGCTGAAGGTAACAGTGTGTACCTGGTTGAGCTGATGGCTGAAGGTAACAGTGTGTGTGTACCTGGTTGAGCTGATGGCTGAAGGTAACAGTGTGTACCTGGTTGAGCTGATGGCTGAAGGTAACAGTGTGTACCTGGTTGAGCTGATGGCTGAAGGTAACAGTGTGTACCTGGTTGAGCTGGTGGCTGAAGGTGACAGTGTGTACCTGGTTGAGTTGATGGCTGAAGGTAACAGTGTGTACCTGGTTGAGTTGATGGCTGAAGGTACCAGTGTGTGTGTACCTGGTTGAGCTGATGGCTGAAGGTAACAGTGTGTGTGTACCTGGTTGAGCTGATGGCTGAAGGTAACAGTGTGTGTGTACCTGGTTGTGCTGATGGCTGAAGGTAACAGTGTGTACCTGGTTGAGTTGATGGCTGAAGGTACCAGTGTGTGTGTACCTGGTTGAGCTGATGGCTGAAGGTAACAGTGTGTGTGTACCTGGTTGAGCTGATGGCTGAAGGTAACAGTGTGTGTGTACCTGGTTGAGCTGATGGCTGAAGGTAACAGTGTGTACCTGGTTGAGTTGATGGCTGAAGGTAACAGTGTGTACCTGGTTGAGTTGATGGCTGAAGGTACCAGTGTGTGTGTACCTGGTTGAGCTGATGGCTGAAGGTAACAGTGTGTGTGTACCTGGTTGAGCTGATGGCTGAAGGTAACAGTGTGTGTGTACCTGGTTGTGCTGATGGCTGAAGGTAACAGTGTGTACCTGGTTGAGTTGATGGCTGAAGGTACCAGTGTGTGTGTACCTGGTTGAGCTGATGGCTGAAGGTAACAGTGTGTGTGTACCTGGTTGTGCTGATGGCTGAAGGTAACAGTGTGTGTGTACCTGGTTGTGCTGATGGCTGAAGGTAACAGTGTGTACCTGGTTGAGTTGATGGCTGAAGGTAACAGTGTGTGTGTGTACCTGGTTGAGCTGATGGCTGAAGGTAACAGTGTGTACCTGGTTGAGTTGATGGCTGAAGGTAACAGTGTGTGTGTGTACCTGGTTGAGCTGATGGCTGAAGGTAACAGTGTGTACCTGGTTGAGCTGATGGCTGAAGGTAACAGTGTGTACCTGGTTGTGCTGATGGCTGAAGGTAACAGTGTGTACCTGGTTGAGCTGATGGCTGAAGGTGATAGTGTGTGTGTACCTGGTTGAGCTGATGGCTGAAGGTAACAGTGTGTACCTGGTTGAGCTGATGGCTGAAGGTAACAGTGTGTACCTGGTTGAGCTGATGGCTGAAGGTAACAGTGTGTACCTGGTTGAGCTGATGGCTGAAGGTAACAGTGTGTGTGTACCTGGTTGAGCTGATGGCTGAAGGTACCAGTGTGTGTGTACCTGGTTGAGTTGATGGCTGAAGGTAACAGTGTGTACCTGGTTGAGCTGATGGCTGAAGGTAACAGTGTGTACCTGGTTGAGCTGATGGCTGAAGGTAACAGTGTGTACCTGGTTGAGCTGATGGCTGAAGGTAACAGTGTGTACCTGGTTGAGCTGATTGCTGAAGGTAACAGTGTGTACCTGGTTGTGTTGATGGCTGAAGGTAACAGTGTGTGTGTACCTGGTTGAGCTGATTGCTGAAGGTGACTGTGAGGTTGCCGGCGGCAGCACTAGGAAGAGTGTTGGTGGAGAAGAGAGTTTTGTTGTTGTCGAACGATGAGCTCCTACGTTTACAGAGCTCCATGTTCTGAAAGCAAGACTTCACACTGCAAAGGGGTGAGACAATCAAATCATTTAACCAATCAACCAATCAAATTTCACCCACAAAGGGCAAAGTCAAATGTAATAACACCCCACCCTGAGACCCACAAGTACATCCTTCCACACACAGTGACAGGTGTACGTACTGGGAGCTGTGAGGGAAGTCCAGCAGGTGACTCATGGTGACGAAGGGGTGACCCAGCGTCTTAGTGGGCGTGATCCTCTTGTCAGCGTCCAATCGGAGCATCCGCTTCAGCAGGTCGATGAACTCCCTCCTATCAGCTTTCTCCGCCAGCATGTCCGTCCCCTCCAGGTGAGATGAGAGGTTGACCTGCATCAGGAAGTGGAAGAAGAAGTGATACAACAGGATGAAAGTGGTGAGGTTGAATGAAGGGTGAAGCTGCTGCTAAAGACACTGAGCTATTGGTCAGTTCTGGGGTTTCATCCCCTCTAATAGATTAGGACTTGGGGAGGGTGAGCTACCTGGCCGGGGCTGCCACCTTGGGCCGGGGGGCTGCCACCTTGGGCCGTATCCACAAAGCGTCTCAGAGTAGAACATGTGTCCTTAGCGCTGAGAATAGAGACATACTCCTGCTCTTATGTGTAGAAATAAAAGCTATGTGTGAAGCCTCTTTAGTCATGAGAGTCCCACCTAGTGGACAGATGTTTTGCAGACCTCATGATCCACTGTGCTCTTGATAAGAAGTTACATCGTGTGTCTGTTATTATTGATTTGTCGAAGGCGTTTGACACCGTGGACCATGCTGTGTTAGTGCAAAGGTTAAAATGTTGTGGAATTACTGGTCATGCTCTAGATTGGTTTTTAAGTATGTATCAAATCGTACGCAATGTGTAATGGCGGATGGTTGTAAATCCATAGAGGTGTGCTCAGGTGTTCCGCAAGGTTCTATTTTGGGCCCACTGTTGTTCATTTTGGATATCAACAACATTGGGGATCTTATTGAAACAGCGGATGTTTATTTTTATGCAGATGATAATGTTCTTTATTCAAGTGGTAGTAGTTTATCTTTAGCTTTTGAAAATGCTCAAAGAGAATGTAACATCATACAACAGAATCTGTATGATTTAAAGCTGATTCTAAATTCGGGTAAAACAAAATTAATGGTATTTTCAAATGCCAGGCATGTTACAAATCATGTCATTGCTACATTGGCTGGACATCTGGACAGATGTTTTGCAGACCTCATGAGAGTCCCACCTAGAGGACAGGTGGGACGTCACTTCCTCTTGAATTTGCAGACGTGTTGCTGTGCGTTTTGTTGCTGTGCGTTTTGTTGCCAACCTTACTTTGCTAGCTGACAACTTTACGTTTTTTTCTTTTTACTTTTTAATTACCGTTTATATTTTTAGTTTTTCCATCACAACTTTTTTCCCTCATTCAACTTTTTCACTCCGGACGCTTTATCTGGACATGGTTCGTCAGTACTTTCAACAGCCGAAGCTAAGTAGTAACATTAACATGATGTCTTTTAATTGCAGTCGCTGTACTCATAATATACAGGAGAACGATCGCCTTACGGCGAGGATAGCTGTGCTACAAGCCCAGCTTCAGACGCAATCGTTAGGCAAGGGTAATTTCAGTGTAGGAAAGGATGAAACAGCGTCTGTGCCACCAGTAAGTACAGATAGTAACGTTAGTATAAATCCCCCCGCACAGTCCCCGCAGCCGGACAACTTTCTCATGGCTTCTGGAGGGAAATGCTGTAGGAATGCTCAACTGGTGTCGCTCATTCAGCCGACAGAAACTTTCAACCGGTTTTCCCCATTAAGTAGCGAGTCGGAGTCTGAGGCCGAGTCTTCTCTTGTCTCTACTCCTCCCGTTACGGGGTCTGAGACGCCGAAGGCTCCCACCATTAGCTCTGACAAATTGAAAACCCTAGTCATTGGCGACTCCATTACCCGCAGTATTAGACTTAAAACGAATCACCCAGCGATCATACACTGTTTACCAGGGGGCAGGGCTACCGACGTTAAGGCTAATCTGAAGATGGTGCTGGCTAAAGCTAAAACTGGCGAGTGTAGAGAGTATAGAGATATTGTTATCCACGTCGGCACCAACGATGTTAGGATGAAACAGTCAGAGGTCACCAAGCGCAACATAGCTTCAGCGTGTAAATCAGCTAGAAAGATGTGTCGGCATCGAGTAATTGTCTCTGGCCCCCTCCCAGTTAGGGGGAGTGACGAGCTCTACAGCAGAGTCTCACAACTCAATCGCTGGTTGAAAACTGTTTTCTGCCCCTCCCAAAAGATAGAATTTGTAGATAATTGGCCCTCTTTCTGGGACTCACCCACAAACAGGACCAAGCCTGACCTGCTGAGGAGTGACGGACTCCATCCTAGCTGGAGGGGTGCTCTCATCTTATCTACCAACATAGACAGGGCTCTAACTCCACAATGAAATAGGGTGCAGGCCAGGCAGCAGGCTGTTAGCCAACCTGCCAGCTTAGTGGAGTCTGCCACTAGCATAGTCAGTGTAGTCAGCTCAGCCATCCCCATTGAGACTGTGTCTGTGCCTCGATCTAGGTTGGGCAAAACTAAACATGGCGGTGTTCGCCTTAGCAATCTCATTAGGATAAAGACCTCCTCCATTCCTGCCATTATTGAAAGAGATCGTGATACCTCACATCTCAAAATAGGGTTACTTAATGTTAGATCCCTCACTTCAAAGGCAGTTATAGTCAATGAACTAATCACTGATCACAATCTTGATGTGATTGGCCTGACTGAAACATGGCTTAAGCCTGATGACTTTATTGTGTTAAATGAGGCCTCACCTCCTGGTTACACTAGTGACCATATCCCCCGTGCATCCCGCAAAGGCGGAGGTGTTGCTAACATTTACGATAGCAAATTTCAATTTACAAAAAAGAAAATGACGTTTTCGTCTTTTGAGCTTCTAGTCATGAAATCTATGCAGCCTACTCAATCACTTTTTATAGCTACTGTTTACAGGCCTCCTGGGCCATATACAGCGTTCCTCTCTGAGTTCCCTGAATTCCTATCGGACCTTGTAGTCATAGCAGATCATATTCTAATTTTTGGTGATTTTAATATTCATATGGAGAAGTCCACAGACCCACTCCAAAAGGCTTTCGGAGCCATCATCGACTCAGTGGGTTTTGTCCAACATGTCTCTGGACCTACTCACTGCCACAGTCATACTCTGGACCTAGTTTTGTCCCATGGAATAAATGTTGTAGATCTTAATGTTTTTCCTCATAATCCTGGACTATCGGACCACCATTTTAGTACGTTTGAAATCGCAACAAATAATCTGCTCAGACCCCAACCAAGGAGCATCAAAAGTCGTGCTATAAATTCTCAGACAACACAAAAATTCCTTGATGCCCTTCCAGACTCCTTCTGCCTACCCAAGGACGTCAGAGGACAAAAATCAGTTAACAACTTAACTGAGGAACTCAATTTAACCTTGCGCAATACCCTAGATGCAGTTGCACCCCTAAAAACGAAAAACATTTGTCATAAGAAACTAGCTCCCTGGTATACAGAAAATACCTGAGCTCTGAAGCAAGCTTCCAGAAAATTGGAACGGAAATGGCGCCACACCAAACTGGAAGTCTTCCGACTAGCTTGGAAAGACAGTACCGTGCAGTATCGAAGAGCCCTCACTGCTGCTCGATCATCCTACTTTTCCAACTTAATTGAGGAAAATAAGAACAATCCAAAATTTATTTTTGATACTGTTGCAAAGCTAACCAAAAAGCAGCATTCCCCAAGAGAGGATAACTTTCACTTCAGCAGTAATAAATTCATGAACTTCTTTGAGGAAAAGATCATGATCATTAGAAAGCAAATTACGGACTCCTCTTTAAATCTGCGTATTCCTCCAGGGCTTAGCTGTCCTGGATCTGCACAGCTCTGCCAGGGCCTGGGATCGGGAGAGACACTTAAGTGTTTTAGTACTATATCTCTTGACACAATGATGAAAATAATCATGGCCTCTAAACCTTCAAGCTGCATACTGGATCCTATTCCTACTAAACTACTGAAAGAGCTGCTTCCTGTGCTTGGCCTTCCTATGTTGAACATAATAAACGGCTCTCTATCCACCGGATGTGTACCAAACTCACTAAAAGTGGCAGTAATAAAGCCTCTCTTGAAAAAGCCAAACCTTGACCCGGAAAATATAAAAAACTATCGGCCTATATCGAATCTTCCATTCCTCTCAAAAATTTTAGAAAAAGCTGTTGCGCAGCAACTCACTGCCTTTCTGAAGACAAACAATGTATACGAAATGCTTCAGTCTGGTTTTAGACCCCATCATAGCACTGAGACTGCACTTGTGAAGGTGGTAAATGACCTTTTAATGGCGTCAGACCGAGGCTCTGCATCTGTCCTCGTGCTACTAGACCTTAGTGCTGCCTTTGACACCATCGATCACCACATTCTTTTGGAGAGACTGGAAACCCAAATTGGTCTACACGGACAAGTTCTGGCCTGGTTTAGATCTTATCTGTCGGAAAGATATCAGTTTGTCTCTGTGAATGGTTTGTCCTCTGACAAATCAACTGTACATTTCGGTGTTCCTCAAGGTTCCGTTTTAGGACCACTATTGTTTTCACTATATATTTTACCTCTTGGGGATGTTATTCGAAAACATAATGTTAACTTTCACTGCTATGCGGATGACACACAGCTGTACATTTCAATGAAACATGGTGAAGCCCCAAAATTGCCCTTGCTAGAAGCCTGTGTTTCAGACATAAGGAAGTGGATGGCTGAAAACGTTCTACTTTTAAACTCGGACAAAACAGATATACTTGTTCTAGGTCCCAAGAAACAAAGAGATCTTCTGTTAAATCTGACAATTAATCTTGATGGTTGTAAAGTCGTCTCAAATAAAACTGTGAAGGACCTCGGCGTTACTCTTGACCCTGATCTCTCTTTTGACGAACATATCAAGACTGTTTCAAGGACAGCTTTTTTCCATCTACGTAACATTGCAAAAATCAGAAATTTTCTGTCCAAAAATGATGCAGAAAAATTAATACATGCATTTGTTACTTCTAGGCTAGACTACTGCAATGCTCTACTTTCCGGCTACCCGGATAAAGCACTAAATAAACTTCAGTTAGTGCTAAATACGGCTGCTAGAATCCTGACTAGAACCAAGAAATTTGATCATATTACTCCAGTGCTAGCTTCCTGGCTTCCTGTTAAGGCAAGGGCTGATTTCAAGGTTTTACTGTTAACCTATAAAGCGTTACATGGGCTTGCTCCTACCTATCTTTCCGAGTTGGTCCTGCCGTACATACCTACACGTACGCTACGGTCACAAGACGCAGGCCTCCTAATTGTCCCTAGAATTTCTAAGCAAACAGCTGGAGGCAGGGCTTTCTCCTATAGATCTCAATTTTTATGGAATGGTCTGCCTACCCATGTGAGAGACGCAGACTCGGTCTCAACCTTTAAGTCTTTACTGAAGACTTATCTCTTCAGTAGGTCATATGATTGAGTGTAGTCTGGCCCAGGAGTGTGAAGGTGAACGGAAAGGCTCTGGAGCAACGAACCGCCCTTGCTGTCTCTGCCTGGCCGGTTCCCCTCTACTGGGATTCTCTACCTCTAACCCTATTACAGGGGCTGAGTCACTGGCTTACTGGTGCTCTTTCATGCCGTCCCTAGGAGGGGTGCGTCACTTGAGTGGGTTGAGTTACTGACGTGATCTTCCTGTCTGGGTTGGCGCCCCCCCTTGGTTTGTGCTGTGGTGGAGATCTTTGTGGGCTATACTCGGCCTTGTCTCAGGATTGTAAGTTGGTGGCTGAAGATATCCCTCTAGTGGTGCGGGGGCTGTGCTTTGGCAAAGTGGGTGGGGTTATATCCTTCCTGTTTGGCCCTGTCCGGGGGTATCATCGGATGGGGCCACAGTGTCTCCTGACCCCTCCTGTCTCAGCCTCCAGTATTTATGCTGCAGTAGTTTATGTGTCGGGGGGCTAGGGTCAGTTGGTTATATCTGGAGTACTTCTCCTGTCTTATCCAGTGTCCTGTGTGAATTTAAGTATGCTCTCTCTAATTCTCTCCTTCTCTCTTTCTTTCTCTCTCTCGGAGGACCTGAGCCCTAGGACCATACGTCAGGACTACTGGGCATGATGACTCCTTGCTGTCCCCAGTCCACCTGGCCTTGCTGCTGTTCCAGTTTCAACTGTTCTGCCTGCAGTTATGGAACCCCTACCTGTCCCAGACCTGCTGTTTTCAACTCTTAATGATCGGCTATGAAAAGCCAACTGACATTTATTCCTGATTATTATTTGACCATGCTTGTCATTTATGAACATTTTGAACATCTTGGCTCTCTCTAATTCTCTCCTTCTCTCTTTCTTTCTCTCTCTCGGAGGAACTGAGCCCTAGGACCATACGTCAGGACTACCGGGCATGATGACTCCTTGCTGTCCCCAGTCCACCTGGCCTTGCTGCTGTCCCAGTTTCAACTGTTCTCCCTGCAGTTATGGAACCCCTACCTGTCCCAGACCTGCTGTTTTCAACTCTTAATTATCGGCTATGAAAAGCCAACTGACATTTATTCCTGATTATTATTTGACCATGCTTGTCATTTATGAACATTTTGAACATCTTGGCCATGTTCTGTTATAATCTCCACCCGGCACAGCCAGAAGAGGACTGGCCACCCCTCATAGCCTGGTTCCTCTCTAGGTTTCTTCCTAGGTTTTGGCCTTTCTAGGGAGTTTTTCCTAGCCACCGTGCTTCTACACCTGCATTGCTTGCTGTTTGGGGTTTTAGGCTGGGTTTCTGTACAGCACTTCGAGATATTAGCTGATGTACGAAGGGCTATATAAAATAAACTTGATTGATTGATTGATTGATGTTTAGCAGACCTCATGAGAGTCCTGTACTGGGTAGATAACGCCATGCAGCCTACCTAGCAGCACCATGTAGCCTACTAGATAATGCCATGCAGCCTACCTAGCAGCACCATGTAGCCTACTAGATAACGCCATGCAGCCTACCTAGCAGCACCATGTAGCCTACTAGATAACGCCATGTAGCCTACTAGATAATGCCATGCAGCCTACCTAGCAGCACCATGTAGCCTACTAGATAATGCCATGCAGCCTACCTAGCAGCACCATGTAGCCTACTAGATAACGCCATGCAGCCTACCTAGCAGCACCATGTAGCCTACTAGATAACGCCATGCAGCCTACCTAGCAGCACCATGTAGCCTACCTAGCTATGGGGGTGTCACAATGATGTCGCTCTTGCTGCTGTTGAGTCTCTGATCCACCTCTACGCAGACGACACCATTCTGTATACATCAGGCCCTTCTTTGGACACTGTGTTAACTAACCTCCAGACAAGCTTCAATGCCATACTACTCTCCTAATAAAGGTGAAATTTAAAATTTAAAATGTTGCCTACCTAGCAGCACCATGTAGCCAACCTAGCAGCACCATGTAGCCAACCTAGCAGCACCATGTAGCCTACCTAGCAGGATCATGTAGCCTACCTAGCAGCACCATGTAGCCTACCTAGCAGGATCATGTAGCCTACCTAGCAGGATCATGTAGCCTACCTAGCAGCACCATGTAGCCAGCCTACCTGCATCATGTCATCCAGACAGTTGAAGATGTATTTCCTGGCCTCCTTAGACTTGATGCCCATCTCAGCCTCGTGCTCTGAAGGAGTCTATTTAAACACAGAAAGGATTTACGTTACACTCCTCATATTCATAAGGCTCAATTTGTACCTTTATTTAACTTGGCAAGTCAGTTAAGAACAAATTCTTATTTACAATGACGGCCTACCAGGGAACAGTGGGTTAACTGCCTTTTTCAGGGGCAGAACGACAGATTTTTACCTTGTCAGCTCGGGGATTCAATCCAGCAACCTTTCGGTTACTGGCCAAACGCTCTAACCACTAGGCTACCTGCCGCGCTGAAGCTTGAATATACAGGAAAAGGAAAAATGACATTTTTGTGTGCATCTCCATAAAGCATTGCAGAGTTGCCTACATGACTTATTTCAAGAAAGGTAGATCTTCCTAAGAAAAACAAAGCTAGTTTATGCCTAAACAATTACAAGATTGTTGCAGCAGAGCAGTGAGGAGGGGTGTAATACCTTGATTCTCCAGAGGGGGTAGCTAGAGTCAGGTCCTCTCTTAAAGAAGCGGCTGGTCTTGGTGCCGGCACTCAGCAGGTACTCTGCAGGCAGACCCTGGGTCTGTGAGATGTACCGGATCTAGTGGAGGAGGGAAGGAAGGAAGGAAGGTATTACACAATACATGACTATCAACAGTTTGATATAGCTTGGTATATTACCATCATAAGAGTTGAGGATAAAATGTGTTTGTTTGTGTATCTGTAGAAGTACTAACCTGGTCGTACTCTGATGCCCCGGGATAGAGGGGCCAGCCCAGGAACAGCTCAGCTATAACACAGCCCAGAGACCACATGTCTATAGACTCAAAGAACGGCAAACCCAGGATAATCTCTGGAGCCCTGAGGGAGAAAACATAGAACTCATTATACCAAGACTGTAGTGGAATAACCACCTGGACTCATTATACCAAGACTGTTGTGGAATAACCACCTGGACTTATTATACCAAGACTGTAGTGGAATAACCACCTGGACTTGTTATACCAAGACTGTAGTGGAATAACCACCTGGACTCATTATACTAAGACTGTTGTGGAATAACCACCTGGACTCATTATACCAAGACTGTTGTGGAATAACCACCTGGACTCATTATACCAAGACTGTTGTGGAATAACCACCTGGACTTATTATACCAATACTGTAGTGGAATAACCACCTGGACTTGTTATACCAAGACTGTTGTGGAATAACCACCTGGACTTATTATACCAATACTGTAGTGGAATAACCACCTGGACTCATTATACCAAGACTGTTGTGGAATAACCACCTGGACTCATTATACCAAGACTGTAGTGGAATAACCACCTGGACTCATTATACCAATACTGTAGTGGAATAACCACCTGGACTCATTATACCAAGACTGTTGTGGAATAACCACCTGGACTCATTATACCAAGACTGTTGTGGAATAACCACCTGGACTCATTATACTAAGACTGTTGTGGAATAACCACCTGGACTCATTATACCAAGACTGTTGTGGAATAACCACCTGGACTCATTATACCAAGACTGTTGTGGAATAACCACCTGGACTTATTATACCAATACTGTAGTGGAATAACCACCTGGACTTGTTATACCAAGACTGTAGTGGAATAACCACCTGGACTTGTTATACCAAGACTGTAGTGGAATAACCACCTGGACTTATTATACCAAGACTGTAGTGGAATAACCACCTGGACTCATTATACCAAGACTGTTGTGGAATAACCACCTGGACTCATTATACCAATACTGTAGTGGAATAACCACCTGGACTCATTATACCAAGACTGTTGTGGAATAACCACCTGGACTCATTATACCAAGACTGTTGTGGAATAACCACCTGGACTCATTATACCAAGACTGTTGTGGAATAACCACCTGGACTTATTATACCAAGACTGCTGTGGAATAACCACCTGGACTCATTATACCAAGACTGCTGTGGAATAACCACCTGGACTCATTATACCAAGACTGCTGTGGAATAACCACCTGGACTCATTATACCAAGATAGTAGTGGAATAACCACCTGGACTCATTATACCAAGACTGCTGTGGAATAACCACCTGGACTCATTATACCAAGATAGTAGTGGAATAGCCACCTGGACTCATTATACGAAGATAGTAGTGGAATAACCACCTGGACTCATTACACTAAGACTGTTGTGAAATAACCACCTGGACTCATTATACCAAGACTGTTGTGGAATAACCACCTGGACTCACTATACCAAGATTGTAGTGGAATAACCCCCTGGACTCATTATACCAAGATTGTAGTGGAATAACCACCTGGGTTCTTTATACCAAGATAGTAGTGGAATAACCACCTGGGCTCATTATACCAAGACTGTAGTGGAATAACCACCTGGACTCATTATACTAAGACTGTAGTGGAATAACCACCTGAACTCACTATGCCAAGACTGTAGTGGAATAACCACCTGGACTCACTATACCAAGATTGTAGTGGAATAACCCCCTGGACTCATTATACCAAGATTTTAGTGGAATAACCACCTGGACTCACTATACCAAGACTGTAGTGGAATAAACACCTGGATTTTTTGCAGTCTCAGATTCTCAAAGGTGGGTGGAATAATTGACTTTTTATATGTGATTCACCTGTATATACACCAATGTCAGTCAAAATGTCAGATTTACCTGTACCATAATATATCTGTACCATAATGTCAGATATACCTGTACCATAATGTCAGATATACCTGTACCGTAATGTCAGACATACCTGTACCATAATGTCAGATATACCTGTACCATAATGTCACATATACCTGTACCGTAATGTCAGATATACCTGTACCATAATGTCAGATATACCTGTACCATAATGTCAGATATACCTGTACCGTAATGTCACGTATACCTGTACCATAATGTCACATATACCTGTACCATAATGTCACATATACCTGTACCATAATGTCAGATATACCTGTACCATAATGTCAGATATACCTGTACCATAATGTCAGATTTACCTGTACCATAATGTCAGATATACCTGTACCATAATGTCACATATACCTGTACCATAATGTCACATATACCTGTACCATAATGTCACATATACCTGTACCATAATGTCAGATATACCTGTACCATAATGTCAGATATACCTGTACCATAATGTCACATATACCTGTACCATAATGTCACGTATACCTGTACCATAATGTCACGTATACCTGTACCGTAATGTCACATATACCTGTACCATAATGTCAGATATACCTGTACCATAATGTCAGATATACCTGTACCGTAATGTCACATATACCTGTACCATAATGTCAGATATACCTGTACCATAATGTCAGATATACCTGTACCATAATGTCAGATATACCTGTACCATAATGTCACATATACCTGTACCATAATGTCACATATACCTGTACCGTAATGTCAGATATACCTGTACCATAATGTCAGATATACCTGTACCATAATGTCAGATATACCTGTACCATAATGTCAGATATACCTGTACCGTAATGTCAGACATACCTGTACCATAATGTCACATATACCTGTACCGTAATGTCACATATACCTGTACCGTAATGTCAGACATACCTGTACCATAATGTCACATATACCTGTACCATAATGTCAGATATACCTGTACCATAATGTCAGATATACCTGTACCATAATGTCACATATACCTGTACCATAATGTCACATATACCTGTACCATAATGTCACATATACCTGTACCATAATGTCACATATACCTGTACCGTAATGTCAGACATACCTGTACCATAATGTCACATATACCTGTACCATAATGTCAGATATACCTGTACCATAATGTCACATATACCTGTACCATAATGTCAGATATACCTGTACCATAATGTCAGATATACCTGTACCATAATGTCAGATATACCTGTACCATAATGTCAGATATACCTGTACCATAATGTCAGATATACCTGTACCATAATGTCAGATATACCTGTACCATAATGTCAGATATACCTGTACCATAATGTCAGATATACCTGTACCATAATGTCAGATATACCTGTACCATAATGTCAGACATCCCTGTACCATAATGTCAGACATCCCTGTACCATAATGTCAGATATACCTGTACCATAATGTCAGATATACCTGTACCATAATGTCACATATACCTGTACCATAATGCCACATATACCTGTACCATAATGTCTGATATACCTGTACCATAATGTCTGATATACCTGTACCATAATGTCTGATATACCTGTACCATAATGTCTGATATACCTGTACCATAATGTCACGTATACCTGTACCATAATGTCAGATATACCTGTACCATAATGTCAGATATACCTGTACCATAATGTCACATATACCTGTACCATAATGTCACATATACCTGTACCATAATGTCTGATATACCTGTACCATAATGTCTGATATACCTGTACCATAATGTCTGATATACCTGTACCATAATGTCAGACATCCCTGTACCATAATGTCAGACATCCCTGTACCATAATGTCAGATATACCTGTACCATAATGTCAGATATACCTGTACCATAATGTCAGATATACCTGTACCATAATGTCAGATATACCTGTACCATAATGTCAGACATACCTGTACCATAATGTCAGACATACCTGTACCATAATGTCAGATATACCTGTACCATAATGTCAGATATACCTGTACCATAATGTCAGATATACCTGTACCATAATGTCAGATATACCTGTACCATAATGTCAGATATACCTGTACCATAATGTCAGATATACCTGTACCATAATGTCACATATACCTGTACCGTAATGTCAGATATACCTGTACCGTAATGTCAGATATACCTGTACCGTAATGTCAGATATACCTGTACCATAATGTCAGATATACCTGTACCATAATGTCAGATATACCTGTACCATAATGTCAGATATACCTGTACCATAATGTCAGATATACCTGTACCATAATGTCAGATATACCTGTACCATAATGTCAGATATACCTGTACCATAATGTCAGATATACCTGTACCATAATGTCACGTATACCTGTACCATAATGTCACGTATACCTGTACCATAATGTCACATATACCTGTACCATAATGTCACATATACCTGTACCATAATGTCACATATACCTGTACCATAATGTCACATATACCTGTACCATAATGTCACATATACCTGTACCATAATGTCACATATACCTGTACCATAATGTCAGATATACCTGTACCATAATGTCAGATATACCTGTACCATAATGTCAGACATCCCTGTACCATAATGTCAGATATACCTGTACCATAATGTCAGATATACCTGTACCATAATGTCAGATATACCTGTACCATAATGTCAGATATACCTGTACCATAATGTCAGATATACCTGTACCATAATGTCAGATATACCTGTACCATAATGTCAGATATACCTGTACCATAATGTCAGATATACCTGTACCATAATGTCAGATATACCTGTACCATAATGTCAGATATACCTGTACCATAATGTCAGATATACCTGTACCATAATGTCAGATATACCTGTACCATAATGTCACATATACCTGTACCATAATGTCAGATATACCTGTACCATAATGTCAGATATACCTGTACCATAATGTCAGATATACCTGTACCATAATGTCAGATATACCTGTACCATAATGTCAGATATACCTGTACCATAATGTCACATATACCTGTACCATAATGTCACGTATACCTGTACCATAATGTCAGATATACCTGTACCATAATGTCAGATATACCTGTACCATAATGTCAGATATACCTGTACCATAATGTCAGATATACCTGTACCGTAATGTCAGATATACCTGTACCGTAATGTCAGATATACCTGTACCATAATGTCAGATATACCTGTACCATAATGTCAGATATACCTGTACCATAATGTCAGATATACCTGTACCATAATGTCAGATATACCTGTACCATAATGTCAGATATACCTGTACCATAATGTCAGATATACCTGTACCATAATGTCAGATATACCTGTACCATAATGTCACGTATACCTGTACCATAATGTCACGTATACCTGTACCATAATGTCACATATACCTGTACCATAATGTCACATATACCTGTACCATAATGTCACATATACCTGTACCATAATGTCAGATATACCTGTACCATAATGTCACATATACCTGTACCATAATGTCACGTATACCTGTACCATAATGTCACATATACCTGTACCATAATGTCAGATATACCTGTACCATAATGTCAGATATACCTGTACCATAATGTCAGATATACCTGTACCATAATGTCAGATATACCTGTACCATAATGTCAGATATACCTGTACCATAATGTCAGATATACCTGTACCATAATGTCAGATATACCTGTACCATAATGTCAGATATACCTGTACCATAATGTCACATATACCTGTACCATAATGTCACATATACCTGTACCATAATGTCAGATATACCTGTACCATAATGTCACATATACCTGTACCATAATGTCAGATATACCTGTACCATAATGTCAGATATACCTGTACCATAATGTCAGACATCCCTGTACCATAATGTCAGATATACCTGTACCATAATGTCAGATATACCTGTACCATAATGTCAGATATACCTGTACCATAATGTCAGATATACCTGTACCATAATGTCAGATATACCTGTACCATAATGTCAGATATACCTGTACCATAATGTCAGATATACCTGTACCATAATGTCAGATATACCTGTACCATAATGTCAGATATACCTGTACCATAATGTCAGATATACCTGTACCATAATGTCACATATACCTGTACCATAATGTCAGATATACCTGTACCATAATGTCAGATATACCTGTACCATAATGTCAGATTTACCTGTACCATAATGTCAGATATACCTGTACCATAATGTCACATATACCTGTACCATAATGTCAGATATACCTGTACCATAATGTCTGATATACCTGTACCATAATGTCTGATATACCTGTACCATAATGTCAGACATACCTGTACCATAATGTCAGATATACCTGTACCATAATGTCAGATTTACCTGTACCATAATGTCACATATACCTGTACCATAATGTCTGATATACCTGTACCATAATGTCTGATATACCTGTACCATAATGTCTGATATACCTGTACCATAATGTCAGACATACCTGTACCATAATGTCAGACATCCCTGTACCATAATGTCAGATATATCTGTACCATAATGTCTGATATACCTGTACCATAATGTCAGATATACCTGTACCATAATGTCACATATACCTGTACCATAATGTCAGATATACCTGTACCATAATGTCACATATACCTGTACCATAATGCCACATATACCTGTACCATAATGTCAGATATACCTGTACCATAATGTCACATATACCTGTACCATAATGTCAGATATACCTGTACCATAATGTCACATATACCTGTACCATAATGTCAGATATACCTGTACCATAATGTCAGATATACCTGTACCATAATGTCAGATATACCTGTACCATAATGTCACATATACCTGTACCATAATGTCAGATATACAGTGCATTCGGAAAGTATTCAGACCACTTGACTTTTTCCACATTTTGTTACGTTACAGCCTTATTCTAAAATGGATTAAATATAGTATGCTCACCCATGTACACACAATACCCCATAATAACAAAGCAAAAACATGGTTTTATAAATTTTAGCAAATTTATTAAAAATAAAACAGCTGTAATATCACATTTACATAAGTATTCAGACCCTTTACTCAGTACTTTGTTGAAGCACCTTTGGCAGTGATTACATCCTCCAGTCTTCTTGGGTATGACCCCATCAATCTACACACAATAGCTCATATGGACAAAGCAAAAACAGGTTTTTAGAAATGTTTGCATATTCATTAAAAAAAAAATCTTTAAAAAATCTACCTTATTTACATAAGTATTCAGACCCTTTGCTATAAGACTCGAAATTGAACTCAGGTACAGCATTGTGTTGAGGCACAGATTTGGGGAAGGGTACCAAAACATTTCTGCAGCACTGAAGGTCCCCAAGAAAACAGTGGCCTCCATCATTCTTAAACAGGATTAGAACCACCAAGACTCTTCCTAGAGCTGGCTGGCCGGCCAAACTCTGTGGAGATGGGAGAACCTTCCAGAAGGACAACCATCTCTGCAGCACTCCACCAATCAGGCCTTTATAGTAGAGCTGGCTGAACAGAGAAAAGTACAGAGAGATCCTTGATGAAAACCTGCTCCAGAGCGCTCAGGACCTCAGACTGGGGTGAAGGTTCACCTTCAAAACAGGACAACGACCCTAAGCTCACAGCCAAGACAACGCAGGAGTGGCTTCGGGACAAGTCTCTGAATGTCCTTGAGTTACCCAGCCAGAGCCTGGACTTAAACCCGATCGAACATGTCTGGAGAGACCTAAAAATAGCTGTGCAGCGACGCTCCCCATCCAACCTGGCAGAGCTGAAGAGGATCTGCAGAGAAGAATGGCAGAAACTCCCCAAATACAGGTGTGCCAAGCTTGTAGCGTCATACCCAAGAAGACTTGAGAATGTAATCACTGCCAAAGGTGCTTCAACAAAGTACTGAGTAAAGGGTCTGAACAATTTTGTAAATCTGATATTGCATTAAAAAATATATCATTTTTGCAAACAATTCTTAAGAACAGTTTTTGCTTTTTCATTATGGGGTATTGTATGTAGATGGGCGAGCATACTATATTTAATCCATTTTAAAATAAGACTGTAACGTAACAAAATGTGGAAAAAGGCAGAGGCTTGTTTACAGATACCACACCATGTTGTATCACTCACACCTGCCCAGGAAAAAAACCTAGTCTCAGGTGTATCTGACAGTAGTATCGTGACTAGGGGTACGTTAAGCAGACAGTCTTGGAGACAAGACTGGCCACACACACACACACACACACACACACACACACACACACACACACACACACACACACACACACACACACACACACACACACACACACACACACACACACACACACACACACACACACGGTATCGTGACTGTGGGTACGTGGAAGACAGCCTTAGGAGATGTGACTGGCCACACAAACCTGTAGTATCGCGACTGCAGGTACGTTGAGCAGACAGCCTTGGAGACGTGTGAGGCTGAGCCGAAGTCGATGACCTTGACCCTGTAGGGCTGTCTGAGAGGATCCACCAGCATGATGTTCTCTGGCTTCAGGTCAGCATGGATCAGACCCAGAGACTTCAGCTTCATCAGCGCTGTCGCCACCTAGTGGTCAAATGTAGGTAATGCAGGCTTTCAAACGGTGGAGGCTATCAACAGAAAAGGGTTCAAAAGTGGCATCTAGAGAAGTAATATTTTCACTTAGTCTCCCAATGACATCACCCCGATGTACCTGCCGCCCCTACACTCTAACCACTAGGCTACCTGCCGTCCCTACACTCTAACCACTAGGCTACCTGCCGCCTCTACACTCTAACCACTAGGCTACCTGCCACCTCTACACTCTAACCACTAGGCTACCTGCCCCCTCTACACTCTAACCACTAGGCTACCTGCCGTCCCTACACTCTAACCACTAGGCTACCTGCCGCCTCTACACTCTAACCACTAGGCTACCTGCCGCCTCTACACTCTAACCACTAGGCTACCTGCCACCTCTACACTCTAACCACTAGGCTACCTGCCCCCTCTACACTCTAACCACTAGACTACCTGCCACCTCTACACTCTAACCACTAGACTACCTGCCACCTCTACACTCTAACCACTAGGCTACCTGCCGCCCCTACACTCTAACCACTAGACTACCTGCCACCTCTACACTCTAACCACTAGGCTACCTGCCGCCTCTACACTCTAACCACTAGGCTCCCTGCCGCCTCTACACTCTAACCACTAGGCTCCCTGCCGCCTCTACACTCTAACCACTAGGCTACCTGCCGCCTCTACAGTCTAACCACTAGGCTACCTGCCACCTCTACACTCTAACCACTAGGCTACCTGCCCCCTCTACACTCTAACCACTAGGCTACCTGCCACCTCTACACTCTAACCACTAGGCTACCTGCCACCTCTACACTCTAACCACTAGGCTACCTGCCACCTCTACACTCTAACCACTAGGCTACCTGCCACCTCTACAGTCTAACCACTAGGCTACCCTGCCGCCCCTACACTCTAACCACTAGGCTACCTGCCTCCTCTACAGTCTAACCACTAGGCTACCCTGCCTCCTCTACACTCTAACCACTAGGCTACCTGCCACCTCTACACTCTAACCACTAGGCTACCCTGCCGCCCCTACACTCTAACCACTAGGCTACCTGCCGCCTCTACACTCTAACCACTAGGCTACCTGCCGCCTCTACAGTCTAACCACTAGGCTACCCTGCCGCCCCTACACTCTAACCACTAGGCTACCTGCCCCCTCTACACTCTAACCACTAGGCTACCTGCCGCCTCTACACTCTAACCACTAGGCTACCTGCCCCCTCTACACTCTAACCACTAGGCTACCTGCCACCTCTACACTCTAACCACTAGGCTACACTCTAACCACTAGGCTACACTCTAACCACTAGGCTACACTCTAACCACTAGGCTACACTCTAACCACTAGGCTACACTCTAACCACTAGGCTACACTCTAACCACTAGGCTACACTCTAACCACTAGGCTACACTCTAACCACTAGGCTACACTCTAACCACTAGGCTACCTGCCGCCTCTACACTCTAACCACTAGGCTACACTCTAACCACTAGGCTACACTCTAACCACTAGGCTACACTCTAACCACTAGGCTACACTCTAACCACTAGGCTACACTCTAACCACTAGGCTACACTCTAACCACTAGGCTACACTCTAACCACTAGGCTACCTGCCGCCTCTACACTCTAACCACTAGGCTCCCTGCCGCCTCTACACTCTAACCACTAGGCTCCCTGCCGCCTCTACACTCTAAGCACTAGACTACCTGCCGCCTCTACACTCTAACCACTAGGCTACCTGCCACCTCTACAGTCTAACCACTAGGCTACCTGCCACCTCTACACTCTAACCACTAGGCTACCTGCCCCCTCTACACTCTAACCACTAGGCTACCTGCCACCTCTACACTCTAACCACTAGGCTACCTGCCACCTCTACAGTCTAACCACTAGGCTACCCTGCCGCCCCTACACTCTAACCACTAGGCTACCTGCCACCTCTACAGTCTAACCACTAGGCTACCCTGCCTCCTCTACACTCTAACCACTAGGCTACCTGCCACCTCTACACTCTAACCACTAGGCTACCCTGCCGCCCCTACACTCTAACCACTAGACTACCTGCCGCCTCTACACTCTAACCACTAGGCTACCTGCCACCTCTACACTCTAACCACTAGGCTACCCTGCCGCCCCTACACTCTAACCACTAGGCTACCTGCCCCCTCTACACTCTAACCACTAGGCTACCTGCCGCCTCTACACTCTAACCACTAGGCTACCTGCCCCCTCTACACTCTAACCACTAGGCTACCTGCCACCTCTACACTCTAACCACTAGGCTACCTGCCCCCTCTACACTCTAACCACTAGGCTACCTGCCCCCTCTACACTCTAACCACTAGGCTACCTGCCGCCTCTACACTCTAACCACTAGGCTACCTGCCACCTCTACACTCTAACCACTAGGCTACCTGCCGCCTCTACACTCTAACCACTAGGCTACCTGCCACCTCTACACTCTAACCACTAGGCTACCTGCCCCCTCTACACTCTAACCACTAGGCTACCTGCCACCTCTACACTCTAACCACTAGGCTACCTGCCCCCTCTACACTCTAACCACTAGGCTACCTGCCCCCTCTACACTCTAACCACTAGGCTACCTGCCCCCGTACACTCTAACCACTAGGCTACCTGCCGCCTTTACACTCTAACCACTAGGCTACCTACCGCCCCTACACTCTAACCACTAGGCTACCTGCCCCCTCTACACTCTAACCACTAGGCTACCTGCCGCCTCTACACTCTAACCACTAGGCTACCTACCCCCTCTACACTCTAACCACTAGGCTACCTACCACCTCTACACTCTAACCACTAGGCTACCTGCCGCCTCTACACTCTAACCACTAGGCTACCTACCGCCTCTACACTCTAACCACTAGGCTACCTACCGCCTCTACACTCTAACCAACACTCTAACCACTAGGCTACCTACCGCCTCTACACTCTAACCACTAGGCTACCTGCCGCCTCTACACTCTAACCACTAGGCTACCTGCCGCCTCTACACTCTAACCACTAGGCTACCTGCCGCCTCTACACTCTAACCACTAGGCTACCTGCCGCCTCTACACTCTAACCACTAGGCTACCTGCCGCCTCTACACTCTAACCACTAGGCTACCTGCCGCCCCTACACTCTAACCACTAGACTACCTACCGCCTCTACACTCTAACCACTAGGCTACCTGCCGCCTCTACACTCTAACCACTAGGCTACCTGCCGCCCCTACACTCTAACCACTAGGCTACCTACTGCCTCTACACTCTAACCACTAGGCTACCTGCCGCCTCTACACTCTAACCACTAGGCTACCTACCGCCCCTACACTCTAACCACTAGACTACCTACTGCCTCTACACTCTAACCACTAGACTACCTGCCCCCCCTACACTCTAACCACTAGACTACCTACTGCCTCTACACTCTAACCACTAGGCTACCTACTGCCTCTACACTCTAACCACTAGGCTACCTGCCACCTCTACACTCTAACCACTAGGCTACCTGCCGCCTCTACACTCTAACCACTAGGCTACCTGCCGCCTCTACACTCTAACCACTAGGCTACCTGCCGCCTCTACACTCTAACCACTAGGCTACACTCTAACCACTAGGCTACACTCTAACCACTAGGCTACACTCTAACCACTAGGCTACACTCTAACCACTAGGCTACCTGCCGCCTCTACACTCTAACCACTAGGCTCCCTGCCGCCTCTACACTCTAACCACTAGGCTCCCTGCCGCCTCTACACTCTAACCACTAGGCTCCCTGCCGCCTCTACACTCTAAGCACTAGACTACCTGCCGCCTCTACACTCTAACCACTAGGCTACCTGCCACCTCTACAGTCTAACCACTAGGCTACCTGCCACCTCTACAGTCTAACCACTAGGCTACCTGCCCCCTCTACACTCTAACCACTAGGCTACCTGCCACCTCTACACTCTAACCACTAGGCTACCTGCCACCTCTACACTCTAACCACTAGGCTACCTGCCACCTCTACACTCTAACCACTAGGCTACCTGCCACCTCTACACTCTAACCACTAGGCTACCTGCCACCTCTACAGTCTAACCACTAGGCTACCCTGCCGCCCCTACACTCTAACCACTAGGCTACCTGCCACCTCTACAGTCTAACCACTAGGCTACCCTGCCTCCTCTACACTCTAACCACTAGGCTACCTGCCGCCTCTACACTCTAACCACTAGGCTACCTGCCACCTCTACAGTCTAACCACTAGGCTACCCTGCCGCCCCTACACTCTAACCACTAGGCTACCTGCCCCCTCTACACTCTAACCACTAGGCTACCCTGCCGCCCCTACACTCTAACCACTAGGCTACCTGCCCCCTCTACACTCTAACCACTAGGCTACCTGCCGCCTCTACACTCTAACCACTAGGCTACCTGCCCCCTCTACACTCTAACCACTAGGCTACCTGCCACCTCTACACTCTAACCACTAGGCTACCTGCCCCCTCTACACTCTAACCACTAGGCTACCTGCCGCCTCTACACTCTAACCACTAGGCTACCTGCCGCCTCTACACTCTAACCACTAGGCTACCTGCCGCCTCTACACTCTAACCACTAGGCTACCTGCCGCCTCTACACTCTAACCACTAGGCTACCTGCCACCTCTACACTCTAACCACTAGGCTACACTCTAACCACTAGGCTACACTCTAACCACTAGGCTACACTCTAACCACTAGGCTACACTCTAACCACTAGGCTACACTCTAACCACTAGGCTACACTCTAACCACTAGGCTACACTCTAACCACTAGGCTACACTCTAACCACTAGGCTACCCTGCCGCCCCAGTGTAGTAACAGTGTAACAGTGTCACAACAGTGTCACAACAGTGTCACAACAGTGTAATAACTCAACTTTTAGAATGAGTAGGCCTACCAGGTAAACAGACTGTCAAATAAGGTCCGACCATAATATCTTGACCATATTCCTTCCTCACATTTCTATAGTCTGTATAACGGATCAATAAAGTTGTATTGTATTGTCACCTGTTGCAGTATGGGTCTGATGTGTTGTAGTGGCAGGGGGCTGAACTTGCTGTGCTTCAGGAAGTCATACAGGTTCTGCTCCAGCATCTCAAACACCAGGCAGGTGTGACCTTTGTGTTGGAAACACTCGTAGGAACGCACAAAGTTAAACTCGTCAGCGTTCTCCTCACTCAGACGGTTCAGGATGCCCACCTGGGAACAGACAGGAGGGTGGAGTGGCTTAGCCAGAGCACATTGACACAGCTCAACTTAATCTGCTACACTTGTGTTCCAGTTGTCTATTCTAGAACTCAACATAATCTGCTACACTTGTGTTCCAGTTGTCTATTCTCGAACTAGTCTGGCGCCTGGGAACAAGCAGGAAGTGTGAACTCCATGCCTGACAAAGGTCTATAGTAAGAATTCCAGACACACGTTATTTGGATAGTCCCGCGTAGATGATCTATGGGTTACCAGGCGTTTCTCTTGAAGGATAATGAACATGAATCAAGAGGCTGTGTTAGTGAGAAAACATTGACACAGCTCAAAACACTCGACATTTGTTAGTCCTATATATAAATTGGGCTAGTCTGAGCAGCTAACCGATCGCTGCAGCTGTACACAGTCCATCTGTAAATAGCCCACCCAATCTACCTACCTCATCCCCACATTGTTTTTATTTACTTTGCTGCTCTTTTGCACACCAGTATCTCTACTTGCACATCATCATCTGCTCATCTATCACTCCAGTGTTAATCTGCTATATTGTAATTACTTCACTACTATTGGCCTATTTATTGCCTTACCTCCTCACGCCATTTGCACACAATGTATATAGACTTAATTTTTTCTATTGTGTTATTGACTGTACGCTTGTTTATTCCATGTGTAACTCTGTGTTGTTGTTTCTGTCGCACTGCTTTGCTTTATCTTGTCCAGGTCGCAGTTGTAAATGAAAACTTGTTCTCAACTGGCCTACCTGGATAAATAAAGGTTAAATAAAAAAATAAATAAAAAATAGTCTAACACTTGGATATTTCATTGACAGGAGAGGTTGAAGGTCCTTGGAGAAAGTCCTCTTGAAAAGCAATAAACATCTAGGCTGGTGTCCAAGCTGATATGCTTTGTTTCCCCCCTAGTGAGTCTCACTTCACAAAACCATGAAGGTAAAACAGTGCATATCAGTTTTGGATTCCAGGCTAATAAACCGTTTTCGATTCCAGGCTAACCAATCAATCAATCAATCAATCATGATAGACCGAGAAAAAAAAGAACCCACCTCGATCTGGCCCTGTCGTGCGTAAGAAGGGTGGTTCTTGAGGATCTTGATGGCCACGATCTCATTGGTTCCCCTCTTCCAACACTTGGCCACCTGACCGAAGGTCCCCCTCCCCAGGAACTCCAGCACCTCATAACTACAGGAGACTGAACACAGGGTCTCATGCTGCACCAGCTGGTAGTCCCCCTCTCCGTTGGAGCTGGAGCTCTTGGTAGTGGGGGCCGAGTTGGGGACGGACTGGCCCGTACCCCCTCCTCCGACGCCCCCTGTCCTCGTGGAGAAGACTGGTCGAGGGGCAGAGAGCTCCTCCAGAATCTGAACACTATTACTTCCTTCAACTTCCTTATTCTTCCTCTTCTGGCCCTGTCGTCGCGTCCCCGTGCCTGTTGCGGTCGTCGTGGTGTGCGTGTGTGAGGTATGTGTGTGTGAGGTGTGTGTGTGTGAGGTGTGCGTGTGTGAGTAGTGGTCGTTGAGGCGGCGGCTGGAGCCTCTGGGTAGGCTGCCTGTGCTGTCGGCCGCCCGGACCACCACCTGGCCTCGGGAACCTGGGGTGGCAGAGGGGGCGAAGGAGTAACCCCCTACCCCCTGCTGGCCGCCCACGGAACCATAGGGGGCGTCAGAGGACACCTCCCAAACACAGTTTTCTACCTTCATCTTCTTGACACGGCAGAAGGCGCTGGAGGAGATGGAGGGAGGACAAAACACTTGGAGCTGGGACGACATACCTGGAGATAGGAGGGAGTGTGCATGGAGGGGGGGGGAGAGAGAGAGGGGTGGTGGGGAGGAAGGAGAGAGAAAGAGAGAGAGAGAGGGAGGGGTGGTGGGGAGGAAGGAGAGAGAGAGAGAGAGAGAGAGAGAGAGAGAGAGAGGTGGTGGGGAGGAAGGAGAGAGAGAGAGAGAGAGAGAGAGAGAGAGAGAGAGAGAGGTGGTGGGGAGGAAGGAGAGAGAGAGAGAGAGGGAGGGGTGGTGGTGAGGAAGGAGAGAGAGAGAGAGAGAGAGAGAGAGAGAGAGAGAGAGAGAGAGAGAGGGAGGGGTGGTGGTGAGGAAGGAGAGAGGGAGAGAGAGAGAGAGGGAGGGGTGGTGGTGAGGAAGGAGAGAGGGAGAGAGAGAGAGAGGGAGGGGTGGTGGGGAGGAAGGAAGGAGAGAGAGAGTGGGAGGGGTGGTGGGGAGGAAGGAGAGAGAGAGAGAGAGAGAGGGAGGGGTGGTGGGGAGGAAGGAGAGAGAGAGAGAGAGAGAGGGAGGGGTGGTGGGGAGGAAGGAGAGAGAGAGAGAGAGAGAGAGAGAGAGAGAGAGAGAGAGAGGGGGGTGGTGGGGAGGAAGGAGAGAGAGAGAGAGAGAGAGAGAGAGAGAGAGAGAGAGAGAGAGAGGGAGGGGTGGTGGGGAGGAAGGAGAGAGAGAGAGAGAGAGAGAGAGAGAGAGAGAGGTCTATCAATGGGACATATCTTGCATGTTTCAGAATGTTCATTTGAAATATACAGTGAGTATTAGAGGTTTATACAGATCCACCCGAACCCCTGGGTCCAACATTCTAACTTCTCCCTCAGGTCCGGGTCGGGTCGTTTGATTGTAACTACAGCTGATAGACACAAGTGGACACGACCATGGCTCTGCATAGCCTATAGAATATATAAGGTTTATAGAATACATATATATATATATATATATATATATTTTACACACATACATACATACATACACTAACGTTCAAAAGTTTGGCGTCACTTAGAAATGTCCTTGATTTTGAAAGAAAATAACATTATTTGTCCATTAGAATAACATCAAATTGATCAGAAATACAGTGTAGGCATTGTTAATGTTGTAAATGACTATTGTAGCTGGAAACGACAGATTTTTTAATGGAATATCTACATAGGCGTATAGAGGCCCATTATCAGCAACCATCACTCCTGTGTTCCAATGGCACGTTGTGTTAGCTAATCCAACTTTATCATTTTAAAATGCTAATTGATCATTAGAAAACCCTTTTGCAATTTTGTTAGCACAGCTGAAAACTGTTGTTCTGATTAAAAAAGCAATAAAACTGGCCTTCTTTAGACTAGTTGAGTATCTGGAGCAACAGCATTTGTGGGTTTGATTACAGGCTCAAAATGGCCAGAAACAAATAACTTTCTTCTGAAACTCGTCAGTCTATTCTTGTTCTGAGAAATGAAGGCTATTCCATGCGTGAAATTGCCAAGAAATTGAAGATCTCGTACAATGCTGTGTACTACTCCCTTCATAGAACAGCACAAACTGGCTCTAACCAGAATAAAAAGAGGAATGGGAGGCCCCGGTGCACAACTGAGCAAGAGGACAAGTACATTAGAGTGTCTAGTTTGAGAAACAGACGTCTCACAAGACCTCAAATACCGCAAAAAATGTAGCAAAACAATTAACCTTTTGTCCTGAATACAAAATCTTACACCATACAGAGCGGAAAGTATTCAGACCTCTCCTTATTTTTGTACATCCTGTTTCCATTGATCATCCTTGAAATGTGTCTACAACTTGATTGGAGTCCACACCTGTGGTAAATTCAATTGGTTGGACATGATTTGGAAAGGCACACAGCTGTCTATATAAAAGCCCCACAGTTGACATTGCATGTCAGAGAAAAAACCAAGCCACGAAGTCAAAGGAACTTTCCGTAGAGCTCCGAGACAGGATTGTGTCAAGGCACAGATCTAGGGAAGGGTACCAAAACATTTCTGTAGCATTGAAGGTCCCCAAGAACACAGTGGCCTCCATCATTCTTAAACAGGAGAAGTGCGGAACCACCAAGACTCTTCCTAGAGCTATCGTTGGAGAAGGACCTTGGTCAGGGAGGTGACTAAGAACCCAATAGTCACTCTGAAAGAGCTCTAGAGTTGTGGAGATGGGAGAACCTTCCAGAAGGACAACCATCTCTACAGCACTCCACCAAATCAGGCCTTTATTGTTGAGTGGCCAGACGGAAGCCACTCCTCAGTAAAAGGCACATGACAGCCCACTTGGAGTTTTCCAAAAGGCACCTGAAGGACTCTCAGACCAGAGGAAACAAGATTCTCTTCTGGTCTGATGAAACCAAGATTGAACTCTTTGGCCTGAATGCCAAGCATCACGTCTGGAGAAAACCAGGCACTGCTCATCACCTGGCCAATACCATCACTACGGTGAAGCATGGTGGTGGCAGCATCATGCTGCTGGGATGTTTTTCAGAGGCAGGGACTGGGAGACTAGTCAGGATCAAGGGAAAGATGAACGGAGCAAAGTACAGAGATATCCTTGATGAAAACATGCTCCAGAGCACTCAGGACCTCAGACTGGGGCGAAGGTTCACCTTCCAACAGGACAACACAGGAGTGGCTTCAGGAAAAGTCTCTGAATGTCCTTGAGTGGCCCAGCAAGAGCCCGAACTTGAAGGCGAACATCTCTGGAGAGACCTGAAAATAGCTGTGCAGCATTGCTCCCCATCCAACCTGACAGATCTTGAGAGGATCTGCAGAGAAGAATGGGAGAAACTCCCCAAATACAGGTGTGCCAAGCTTGTAGCGTCATACCCAAGTTGGCTCGAGAATGTAATCGCTGCCAAAGGTGCTTCAACAAAGTACTGAGTAAAGGGTCTGAATACTTATGTACATGTGATACATACTGTACCAGTCAAAAGTTGTACAACACCTACTCCTTCAAGGGTTTTTCTTTATTTTTTTACTATTTTCTACATTGTGGAATAATAGTGAAGACATCAAAACTATGAAATAACACATATGGAATCATATAGTAACCAAAAAAGTGTTAAACAAATCAAAATATATTTCAGATTCTTCAAAGTAGCCACCCTTTGGCTTTTTTTTTTTTTTACCATATAAGTTTACTGAGAACACATTCTCATTTACAGCAACGACCTGGCGAATAGTTACAGGGGAGAGGAGGGGGGTGAATCAGGCAATTGTAAGCTGGGGATGATTAGGTGACCATGATGGTATGAGGGACAGCTTGGGAATTTAGCCAGAACACCAGGGTTAACACCCCTACTCTTACGATAAGTACCATGGGCTCTTTAGTGACAACAGAGAGTCAGGACACCCGTTTAACATCCCATCCGAAAGACGCCCCCCTACACAGGGCAGTGTCCCCAATCATTGCCCTGGGGCATTGGGATATGTTTTTTTATCTGAGGAAAGGGTGCCTCCTACTGGCCCTCCAACTCCACTTCCAGCAGCATCTGGTCTCCCATCCAGGGACTGACCAGGACCAACCCTGCTTAGCTTCAGAAGCAAGCCAGCAGTGGGATGCAGGGTGGTACACTGCAGCCTTGACAGATTTGCACACTCTTGGCATTCTCTCAACCAGCTTCACCTGGAATGCTTTTCCAACAGTCTTGAAGGAGTTCCCACATATGCTAAGCACCTGTTTGCTGCTGTTCCTGTCCAACTCATCCCAAACCATCTCAATTGGGTTGAGGTCAGGTGATTGTGGAGGCCAGGTCATCTGATGCAGCACTCCATCACTCTCCATCTTGGTCAAATAGTCCCTACACAGCCTGAAGGTGTGTTGGGTCATTGTCCTGTTGAAAAACAAATGGTCCCACCACTAAGTGCAAACCAGATGAGATTGCGTATCGCTGCAGAATGCTGGTTAAGTGTGACTTGAATTCTAAATAAATCACAGTGTCACCAGCAAAGCATCCCCACACCACCTCCTCCATGGTACACGATGGGAACCACACCTCCGGAGATCATCCGTTCACCTACTCTGCGTCTCACAAAGACATCAGACCAAAGGCCAGATTTCCACCGGTCTAATGTCCATTGTTAGTGTTTCTTGGCCCAAGCAAGTCTCTTCTTCATATTGGTGTCCTTTAGTAGTGGTTTCTTTGCAGCAATTTGACCATGAAGGCCTGATTCACACAGCTACCTCTGAACAGCTGATGTTGAGATGTGTCTGTTACTTGAACTCTGTGAAGCATTTATATGGGCTGCAATTTCTGAGGCTGGTAACAATAATGAACCTATCCTCTGCAGCAGAGATAACTCAGTCTTCCTTTCCTGTGGCGGTCCTCATGAGATCCAGTTTCATCATAGCGCTTCATGGTTTTTGCGACAGCACTTGAAGAAACTTTCAAAGCTGTTGAAATTGTCCAGAATGACAGACTGATGGTCTGTCATTTCTCTTTGCTTATTTGAGCTGTTCTTGCCATAAAATGGACTAGGTATTTTACCAAATAGGGCTATCGTCTGTATACCACCCCTACCATGTCACAATACAACTGATTGGCTCAAATGCATTAAGGAAAGACATTCCACAAATGAACTTTGAGCTGACAAGGTAAAAATCTGTCGTTCTGCCCCACTGTTCCCCGGTAGGCTGTCATTGTAAATAAGAATTTGTTCTTAACTGGCCTGCCTAGTTAAATAAAAAAAACTGGCAAAATCCTGAAAGACAACCTGGTTCAGTCTGCTTTCCACCAGACACTGGGAGAGGAATTCACCTTTCAGCAGGACAATAACCTACAAACACAAGGCCAAATCTACACTGGAGCTGTTTACCAAGAAGACAGTGAATGTGGCTGAGTTACAGTTTTTTTTTGACAGCTTGAAAATCTATGACAAGACCTGAAAATGGTTGCCTAGCAATGATCAACAACCAATTTGACAGAACTTGAAGAATTTTTGAAAATAATGGATGGGCAAATGTTACACAATCCAGAGACTTAACCAGAAAGACTCTCAGCTGTAATCGCTGCCTAAGGTGATTCTAACACGTATTAACTCAGTGGGTTGAACACCTATCTAATCAATATATTAAAAACTATGTTGTTAAAATTGTTCTTCCACTTTGACAGAGTATTGTGTAGATCGTTGACAACAACAACAAAATAATTAAATCCGACTTTATAACAACAAAATGTGGAAAAAGTCCAGGCGTGTTTATACTTTCTGTAGACAGCTAGCTGAATCGGGTGTTACAGCTGAATCGGGTGTTACAGCTGAATCGGGTGTTACAGCTGAATCGGGTGTTACAGCTGAATCGGGTGTGACAGCTGAATCCGGTGTGACAGCTGAATCGGGTGTTACAGCTGAATCCGGTGTGACAGCTGAATCCGGTGTGACAGCTGAATCCGATGTGACAGCTGAATCCGATGTGACAGCTCTGCATGTTTACAGGCCACCCCCCTGACCTCGTGTCCGTATTGTTTAAAACAGCTAGCTAGTGTCCTCAAGATACCTGCACCTACCAACATAGTAAACATGCTGCATATACCGTTAGGCTAGCCATCTATGATAGCCACAACAAACAATAAGGACATTCTCCATCCAAAACAGTTGCTCATCCAGCTTGACCATTACAATGTTTAGGCCAAGACAGTGGGCTTTCCAGAGGCAAATGTCAAACTAGCTTGTCTAACAAATCAAATAGTGTGATACTCTTTTGGGGGACATGATTTAGCGTTTACATTTTAGTAATTTAGCAGACACTCGCCTCCTATCCTGAGCGACTTACAGTTAAATCAACATTTCACATCCATATAATTACATGATATATTGAATAGTAGCTAGCTTATATTTCCCTTCCTGCCCTACAATATAGCTATAATCGTTCAAACGTAGGAAGGTAAATCAGAGCTAGCCAAGACGAGCCGGTCATTTATGTCGACATACATATCTAGCTAGCTGGTTTAGCTAGCTGGTTTAGCTAGCTGGTTTAGCTAGCTGGTTTAGCTAGCTGGTTTAGCTAGCTGGTTTAGCTAGCTGGTTTAGCTAGATGAGCTGGTTTAGCTAGATGAACTACTTATCCCATTACAAGCCTATTGTAACTTAGTTAGCTTGCTAACGTCAATATCACACTCGGACGTAACCCTACGAAAACATCGTGTTTCAAGCAATCAACATACCTGATTTTATTTCACAGTGTAATGTCGAAGATCAGTACAGTAATGTGTTGAAATCCCACATAGGAGAGCAGATTATCCAGATGTAACGTTAACAGCTAGCTAGGAGCGATAAACTAACGTTAAAACTAACTAGGCCTTCATTGTTGTCCAACAAAACAGACGTAAGCAAACACACACAAGTAGGGAGCGGTTCCGGTCGGGAAACAGTCAACTCGGGTTGTAATAAAATTAAATCAAAAGTAGTTACATAATAAAAACGTATTTTCTTTCAATAACAAACACTTCCTTCAAAAGCTACGGGAACAAACGACGTAATGTCTCAGCTGCTAACCTGACGTAGCAGACGTAGAAAGCCCTGAAGTAGAAAGACCGTCATGGCTGGAAGGGATCAATATTTTGTGAGCATGTATTTTTCCTAGCAGGTTAGGATAATGCCGAGGTAAATACAGTTTCAGGTTAGATATTCGACGGATATTCGCCTGTAATTTTCCTTACGTCCACCAACAGCAGTTAGGGACCGTCAACATAGTGACAAATCGACATTTTCACATTTCAATAGCTCTTTAATTATTACTTCTAACACTTTCAAAACTGGTTGTAGCGAATCCGATTGACACACATTGCACACACCTTTTTTTTTGTCGATTTACATCTCACACTATTTTAAATTATTTATTTACATTTTTGAATTTCAATAGCTCTTTGGTCATATGACCTACTGACTTCAAACAAGGTTCAGGATGTACTCTCAGTGGGCCTACACATTGCACACCCTTTAGTTTGTCCATTTTCATCTCACACATTTTTACATGAATTTTTCAAACGTTCAAATTTCAATAGCTCCTTGGTCATGTTACCTAATGACTAGCCATTTCACATCCGTTACACAAGGTGCAGAATGTCCACTGACTACCCTTATATAGTCAGTGGACTATAGTTATTCCATTGTACTGGATGTAATACATATTAGCATTTTACATACATTCATAAGTGTAATAATTTTTTATGACATACTGTGAAAACCTCTCTTGGCTGCTGGCTCTGTCACTTTCAGACATGCGCAGAGCAGACTGAAAGGGGAAGGGTAGCTCTTGACTTGAACCACTGGGGTTCTCTGTAAAGAGAGAGTAATCCAAAAGGCACAGACACATCCCTTGACTTTCAATTGGCACCCTTGACCTGTATGTATTCTCTCCTGATTGGTATCCGTGGTGCTTAGTCAATGGGAACTTCGTTGCCAGCCCCATCATAACATTTTTACACAGTCTGGCTGTCTGACTAAAGTGCCAGTGGTATGAGAAGAGACATCCTCCTTTGTATTTATGGGGAACAAATATTTCCAAACACTTATCCTATCCTTGGACAGAAGGATAGGATAGAAGACACAATGCGTCAATTACGAATTACTATTCCGTGAGTAACCTCAACCTTGTGGGTCTGTCTTGACACATAGTAGCAGTTTACCAGATAAGATGTCAAGAAGATCAAACAGTAGCTTGTTGTAAGGGTGTATTACGTCCTGTGCTGGCCATATTGTCATATCCATTCTGGATTCTGAATGGTAAAATCACAGCTGAAAAATGCCTCTATGTCAAATCAAATCAAATCAAATGTATTTATATAGCCCTTCGTACATCAGCTGATATCTCAAAGTGCTGTACAGAAACCCAGCTTAAAACCACCAAACAGCAAGCAATGCAGGTGTAGAAGCACGGTGGCAAGGAAAAACTCCCTAGAAAGGCCAAAACCCAGGAAGAAACCTAGAGAGGAACCAGGCTATGAGGGGTGGCCAGTCCTCTTCTGGCTGTGCCGGGTGGAGATTATAACAGAACATGGCCAAGATGTTCAAATGTTCATAAATGACCAGCATGGTCAAATAATAATAATCACAGTAGTTGTCTATGTATGTGTATACTGTATGTGGGAATGTCTGTCCTACATGTAGTGTTGATACATGGAATATTACTTAACTGCATATATCATAAATTGATATTGCAAATAGAAGTATTATGTTCAACAAGTGGCATTTTCAGATATTATTTTGACAAACACACTTTAACACACTTTGGTGCTTACAATTCATTCTCTATTGTCATTGATTTGATGGGCACTGTCATCCGTGATCTTTGTGATATGACTTTCTTTAAGCACGTACTGATGAAACTGTCACTTAATATATTTTTCTTAAACGTCTACAAACGCTCTACATGTACTCACACTGTGATAGGGTTGGATCCTCAATGCTACTTTTATTATTGTCCTGTAAATGGTTCAGTGCCTATAATTTAGGCTGTGTGTAGAATGGGGCATAAAGGGAATTACCTCTACTAGATTATAGTGATAAGGAAATCAGCATACAGTTTTGGCCTGTGTATTTATTTGCCTATAAACTAATCAGAATTCCTTTATGTTTCCATAAAAAAAGAGAATACTTCAAAATGAGACGACTGGGTGGACATAAAAAGTGGAAAAGAGGGGCTATAACTCACACCATGCAGCAGGACACCTTCAGCTGTGGGGTCTTTCTCAGCCCTATTTTCAGTAATGAATGGTTAGCTGTTATGTGACAATTAGGTTAAAAACTCTATTGAATTTTTGGGGTGTAGATGGCCAAGGAAGTTGCACAGAACTACCCCAACATCCCCTCCCCAAACATCCCCTTCAAAAACACATGGAGCAACAGTGAAAAGAAATGGCTGAGGATTTTACTAAAAATGTCCGGTATGGGGCCTCCCGGGTGGCGCAGTGGTCTAGGGCACTGCATCGCAGTGCTAACTGCGCCACCAGAGTCTCTGGGTTCGCGCCCAGGCTCTGTCGCAGCCGGCCGCGACCGGGAGGTCCGTGGGGCGACGCACAATTGGGCTAGCGTCGTCCGGGTTAGGGTGGGTTTGGCCGGTAGGGATATCCTTGTCTCATCGCGCTCCAGCGACTCCTGTGGCGGGCCGGGCGCAGTGCGTGCTAACCAAGGGGGCCAGGTGCACGGTGTTTCCTCCGACACATTGGTGCGGCTGGCTTCCGGGTTGGAGGCGCGCTGTGTTAAAGAAGCAGTGCGGCTTGGTTGGGTTGTGCTTCGGAGGACGCATGGCTTTCGACCTTCGTCTCTCCCGAGCCCGTACGGGAGTTGTAGCGATGAGACAAGATAGTAATTACTAGCGATTGGATACCACGAAAATTGGGGAGAAAAGGGGATAAAATTTAAAAAAAAAAAAAATTTAAAAAAAAAAAAAAATGTCTGGTATGTAATGACATTTAGTTCAAAGTACATGTAAATTCTTTATTTTTATGTAGTAGTGTGGGACAGCCGTATGTTCAGTTCATGCCTATGATTTCAGACTTCAACAAAGCCAACAACTGCCTCATGTGTGCCACTGATAAAGAACCTGGATGTGGCCCAAAGACTGACTGGGTTAGTAACTTTATATAACATGTTTATAATCTTTTGACAACAGTGACGGCATGTAAGACAATTTATGATATATTACAATGGATGGCTAATTCATCATACTGCCTTGATATGTTATATTATTTGAAAGTTTGAAAAATTCTTGTAAAAACGTGTGAGATGAAAATGAACAAACTAAAGGGTGTGCAATGTGTAGGCCCACTGAGAGGACATTCCCAACCTTTTTTGAAGTCAGTAGGTCACATGACCAAGGAGCTATTGAAATTTGAATGTTTGAAAAATGCATGTTTCAAAAGGCCAAAAGGCACATCTGAGCAATCTTTTTTTGCAGGTGCATGGTAACAGTTGAACAAGATGAAGGAAAAAGGAAACCGCACACTGCTCTTGACAGTATCAATGATCTTTAATAAGCTTTACGTATCGGCCTCACGGCCTTCGTCAGAGCTTTAAGTATCGGCCTCACGGCCTTCGTCAGAGCTTTACGTATCGGCCTCACGGCCTTCGTCAGAGCTTTACGTATCGGCCTCACGGCCTTCGTCAGAGCTTTACGTATCGGCCTCACGGCCTCCGTCAGAGCTTTACGTATCGGCCTCACGGCCTTCGTCAGAGCTGTTTAAAATTAGCACCCTTACGTACACCTAGCCCCACCCACATCCGTTCCACGCATCGAAAGGGGTTGGAGACAAAGGAAAAACAAATAAGTGCTGCCAAATATAACAATATGCATTTCATAAATATTCCAATAACGTGTGTAAATAAGACGTATTAAACACGTCTGTAAAACTACAATGAGGACATAGACCTACCGAGCAAGTTTTCATGAATCATTGGGTACATCGTACGAAAAACATCAGAGTAATCTTCAATAGGCACATAATTCATGTTCAAATTTACAACATAACCTACATAGGCATTTCATCATTAAGACCTTTAGGAAATCATGTCTGGAGGGTGAAAATCCCAAAACATTCTCTTTTATTCAGAGTATTATTAATATCACCTCCCCTGTCTGATAAACTTAACTTTCTCTATGCCACAAAATCTAAAAGGTAGAAATGTCATGATTTAGGTCATTAAAATATATTGCGACTGGATAGTCCCTGTCGTTTCTCCTGATTTAACTTTTATTTTCACAAATTCTCTGTTTGAGAGAGCGGGTGGTTTTACCTACATAGCACAGCCCACATGGACATTTAATAATGTAAATAACATGGGTGGTGGAACACGTAATAATGTCATTTATTTGGAACCGTTTTCCTGGTGGCAGAAATATTCACACTTCATCATATTGTTGCACTGTGCTCAACCTCTGCATTTATAGCTACCATTTGGAAGAGGTCGTAAAAGAGCCTGGCTGATTTTTTTTTGTGGCTGGCAGTTGGCATGGACCAATTTATCTTGTAAATTGCGACCTCTCCTATACACAGTAAGCATAGCTCGGAGCGAATGTGGAGCCCATCGATGTTCCATTCGTTTGGAGGTAGTATTCATCCACAAATCTGAAATAGTTATACGTCAAAACATATTCAGCCAGCTCTAGAATAAAGTTTGTTGATATGATATTCGTTAGTATTTCTGTCTTCCAAATAGTGATCTAGTGCTGCCAGCCCCACAATTCATCATACTGCGTTGATATGTTATATTATTTGAACGTTTGAAAAATTCTTGTAAAAACGTGTGAGATGAAAATGGACAAACTAAAGGGTGTGCAATGTGTAGGCCCACTGAGTGGACATTCTGAACCTTGTTTGAAGTCAGTAGGTCACATGACTAAGGAGCTATTGAAATTAGAATGTAAAAGAGTTTGTGCTTTGTTTACGCTCCCTAACTAATTCAACTAGGAATACAAAATGCTGCTCACATTTCCACACGTTTATTAGCTTTGGAAAGCAAATTCATGTCCAAATCATGAAAATAAGACCTGTGCAATGTCGTGTGCAAATTTTCCAACATAATGACACTTATTTGGAGTCTGTGGCTCAAGTGGTTTGAAAACTATTGAAGTTTGAATGGGCGAATATCCATCGTATATCCAACTTGAATCTGTTTTTACCTCAGACAGGATAATTAGGTTACGGTTAGGAAAATTGTTAATGATTTGGCTAGGGTTAGCTAAAATGCCCACACAAAAAAAAAGTATGAGCGGAGGTCCTATTTCCGTTTTTCAGAGGTAACGGACGTTAGGTACAAAACACTGAATCCACAAATAGAACAATGAGATGTAGTTACATGTCTTTAATGTATCCCTGAAACCCGTATTTTAGCGTTTTCTGGTGACTCCGCAACGGCAAATAATACCTATTATATTGACAAGTTAGTCGTGGAAACGCTAACTAACAAGGAACCAGTCGGACCATTCTAGCCAATGAGAGGGCAGGTAAGTGTGTGAACAAGAGCCACAACTAAATAGTTTTACTCAAAGTTGCCGGAATGCCACATGCATGCAATTTTATCAACACATTTGTAACAGCCTAAACATTACGAAACAGCTATTAGATCAAATAAGCCTCATATTATTCGACACTCTCTCACAGACCTCCGTACAAAAAAATGGTTTTGGGTTGAGTAAATCCTCTCCCTTCGCCTCTTCCTCTCTGACATAATCTGCTGCTAAACTCTGAATTTACTCTGAAGTAAATATAGGAAGAGCTTGTGTACCAATGGATGGATTGGATTATGCTAAACCGCGGGTCACTGGTCTATGGCCCGTAACGTGAAATGGTTTAAAGCGGTAAGAGAAGAGCACACTTATCAACAGTAATCGGCACTGCTAGGTTGTTGTAATTTGTCAACAACAGTGGTGTAAAGTACTAGAACTGTGCCACTGTCTCTTATCTAGAAGAGATAACGCTTCCTTTGAACTGTGTCTCTTATCTAGAAGAGAAACTGCTTCCATTGAACTGATTCTGTACATAAATACTACAATAACAAGGCACGTACACAGAGAGGGTTCTACAAGTCCACAGAGAGGGTTCTACAAGTCCACAGAGAGGGTTCTACAAGTCCACAGATAGGGTTCTACAAGTCCACAGAGAGGGTTCTACAAGTCCACAGATAGGGTTCTATAAGTCCACAGAGAGGGTTCTACAAGTCCACAGAGAGGGTTCTACAAGTCCACAGAGAGGGTTCTACAAGTCCACAGAGAGGGTTCTACAAGTCCACAGAGAGGGTTCTATAAGTCCACAGAGAGGGTTCTACAAGTCCACAGAGAGGATTCCACAAGTCCACAGACAGGGTTCTACAAGTCCACAGAGAGGATTCTACAAGTCCACACAGAGGGTTCTACAAGTCCACAGAGAGGGTTCTACAAGTCCACAGAGAGGATTCTACAAATCCACAGATAGGATTCCACAAGTCCACAGACAGAGTTCTACAAGTCCACAGATAGGGTTCTACAAGTCCACAGATAGGGTTCTACAAGTCCACAGAGAGGGTTCTACAAGTCCACAGAGAGGGTTCTACAAGTCCACAGAGAGGGTTCTACAAGTCCACAGAGAGGGTTCTACAAATGCTTTCCCCTCTCCGGTGAAAATTCCCCCGCAAATCAGATTGATCCATCATAAACTGGACGTACACTAAGTATAAACCACATAAGTAGCACCTTCTTGATATTAAGTTGCACCCCCTTCTGCCCTCAGAACAGCCTCAATTCGTCAGGGCATGGACTCTACAAGGTGTCGAAAGCGTTCCACAGGGATCCTTGCCCACGTTCACGCCAATGCTTCCCAAAGTTGTGTCAAGTTTGGTGGATGTCCTTTGGCTGGTGGTGGACTATTCTTGATACACACGGGAAACTGTTGAGCGTGAAAAACCCGGCATCATTGCAGTTCTTGACACAAACCGGTGCACCTGTCACCTACTACCATATCCTATTCAAAGGAACTTAAATCTGTTGTCTTGCCCATTCACCCTCTGAATGACACACATACACAATCCATGTCTCAATTGTCTCAAGGCTTAAAAATCCTTCTTTAACCTGTCTCCTCCCCTTCATCTACACAGATTGAAGTGGTTTTAACAAGTGACATCAATAAGGGATCATAGGTTTCACCTGGATTCACCTAGTCAGTCAATGTCCTGAAAAGAGCAGGTGTTCTTAATGTTTTGTACACTCAGTGTGCGTACCCTTTGTAGACATGAACACCTGCCCTGTAAATGTCAATACACGGCCCTGGCAATTCTCCTGGAGTGACCTACTATGCTATAGAAGTGACCTTGAAGTGTTTAACTCGTTCCATGGAACTTTCCTGCCTCACCTGAGAGTAGAGGAGGTGAGAGACAGCCCTTTCTGGGAAAATAACACCATTGAGTCTCCTCCCCCAAAGCTTAAAATAAGAGCACACACACTCTTCTCTCTCACACACAAAGTTTAGTCGTCGGATAGTTGGTCGCTGTGCTGAAAATATTCCAGAACCTGTAAGTAAAATATTGCCTCTCATTGATAATGATAAAAGTGTAAAGGTTTGTCTATATCTGATAACTATGGATGTTATAAATGTGTGATATTTTTCAAGATATTTTTTTCTTCATTTCTTCAGAAAAACCTGACAGCCTGTTGATTTAAGATATGTTATTACATTAGATATGTTTACATAGTGCCAGTGATGAAGTAATCTAATTTAATTTAACATCTTAATGTCTTTAGCAGCTTCCTGACCTACGCTCCTAAGCACAGATCTAGGATCAGCTCATCCTCATCAAATCCAAACCAGGACGTTTAGAATTCACAAGGGGAACACTGACCTCAGACCAGCGTTTAAACCCCACGTCTTCCTGCCTAGACACTGACTCTCTGTCCAGAGTTCCTCTGTGCTCCAGCCGTATATCCATCCATCCATCCATCCACACCCCAGCCATCCAGCCATGGGTCTGATGAGCGAGGACATGGAGTGCTGCGTCTGCCTCCAGCCCTACTCTCGCAGGGAGAAGATCCCTCGGATGCTCCACTGTAAGCACACATTCTGTGGGCTGTGCTTGCAGGCGATGTCCAGGCTCCAGAGCGGCCTACTGACAGTATGCTGTCCCCTGTGCCGTTGGATCACCTGCACCGAGCCCAGCCTCACCCTGTCGGGGTCGCTGTGGGTTAACACTGAGATCTGGGACCAGATACTAGACACACAACAGGAAGAGGAGGAGGAAGAGTGGAAGGGAGCTAACAGACAGACACAGACCACTACACAGTACACATGGTGAGTACCCCAGGCAAAGGTGGATGGATTGATAGACTGATTTAGAAACCTGGAGAAACCTTCCTCTGCTCCCTGCTCTTCCTCTCATTTTGTTCTGTCTCTGTTGCTCTCTCTCTGCTATCACTCTCTGCCATCACTCTCTGCCATCACTCTCTGCCATCACTCTCTCTTTTGCTGCACTCTGCTCTCTCTCTCTTTCTCTCTCACGTTTTCTCTCTCTCTGCTATCACTCTCTCTCGTATCTCACTTGTTCTCTCTCTCTCTCTTTCTGTCTGCTCTCTCCCTTTCTGTATCACTATATCTGTTGGTCTTGATTTCTCTCTTCATCAGTTGTATTATTGTACTGTGATGGTATTACTTTAGATGACAGTTTCCTTATTTTGATTGTATTATGATCGTATTATGCAGCTAGTACAGCTTCCTTTTTAGGTTCAGAAGTCTGTTCAATTACTAAATTGTAATTCTGTCCGTCCGTCTCTCTCTCTCTCTCTCTCTCTCTCTCTCTCTACTCTGTTTATTTCCCCCTACTCTCCTGTCCTCCAGGTCTCCATCAAAGCATTGTGGCCTGAGGATCAAACTACAGAATTTCCTGAGGAGGATGAAGCACAATGTACTGTAAACCGAGAAGACGAAGAGCAGAGAAGAAGAAGACTGGATTTGACCATTTCAGAGTAGGAGATACTCATTGAGTAATGAAGATAATTCACCAAACAGGACCGACCGGTGATTTTCCATAATGAAGCAAGATTGAACCAATTATTAATATGCTTGGGTTTGATTGACTTTGGGTATGTGTAATGTTCTCAGTCAACTTACCTGGTAAAATAAGGATTAAATTATAATATTAATAATAAAGGATGGATTGGGGGAGGGAATACAAAATAAGATTTTAAATGGATTGAGGATGAAAGAAAGATACAGGAAGTTATGGAAGGAAGGAAGGAAGTTATGGAAGGAAGGAAGGAAGTTATGGAAGGAAGGAAATTATGGAAGGACGGACGGACGGACGGACGGACGGACGGACAGACAGACAGACAGACAGACAGCCAGACAGCCAGACAGACAGACAGACAGACAGACAGACAGACAGACAGACAGACAGACAGACAGACAGACGGACGGACAGACAGATAGAGGGGTGAAGGTTAGAGACTGTATGCTGTACAATGTGTGCCGTTTACAATACAATATACTGTGAACAATGTTTCTAATAGATGTTTAATGATTTGATAAAAGGTGTATTACTGCGTGAAGGGAAGTGGATGTTTAGTATTTATTATTACATCATTTAGAACAGTTTCATATTGCAGAGTGTTGTTTTTATCAATGTAATTGTCTGCATCATTTCCAATCCCCCATATAAGGGAAGTGGGATTTGTTCATCCTCATTTGACATGTTTTATTTATCTGTTCTGTTTGAAGAGCATGTTTTTTATACTGGAATTATATTTATTGGTTAATAAATACATCCACTTTAAAATAACCCTGTCTTAGAGTTGTGAAATTGCTTATTATTATCATTACATTAGGAAAGTAACTGTCCGATATCCAACTATTTATGGCCCCCAAATAGAGTTGTGGGTGTTAATCCACTACACATTCTACCCTACTATTTCCTACAACACAAAACAAACCCAAAACATTCCACTGTCCTTGGTTGTGGTGTGTGCAGTACATGACTGAAATCCCTCTCTGTCGTCATCATGTTTCAGAGAACCCTGTACGCATTCTAGCATATGAGATTCCCTAAAAACACATCAGTTCGATCTATAACTGGAATTGACTTTTTCATAGCAGGTTAGGAGAATTTACACAGCAGGTTAGGAGAATTAACGTTGCAGGTTAGGAGAATTAATGTTGCAGGTTAGGAGAATTAACGTTGCTGGTTAGGAGAATGAGGTTAAGGTTAGGAAAAGGCTTCGGGTTAGCGAGAATGATCTCCCTGTCTCCAAATATCATGTCAAACTTCCTGTGTTTGGTGGAACTCATGTCTGTTTTGTTTGTGTACGTTTCATTACATGCTGTGAGTTATTGCATTGGTCACTAGGCTGTCTTGAAACCATGAAAAAGCTCTTCAAATAGACAGACAGGTTGTGTCTGAAATGGCCCCTATTCGTTATATAGTATACTACTAATGACCAGGGACTGAGTAGTGCAGTATATAGTATACTACTAATGACCAGGGACGGGCTAGTGCAGTATATAATATACTACTAATGACCAGGGACCGGCTAGTGCAGTATATAGTATACTACTTTTTAACAGGGGCCGGTTAGTACAGTATATAGTATACTACTAATGACCAGGGACCGGCTAGTACAGTATATAGTATACTACTTTTGACCAGGGTCCAGCTAGTGCAGTATATAGTATACTACTTTTTACCAGGGCCCGGCTAGTACAGTATATAGTATAGTACTTTTGACCAGGGCCCGGCTAGTGCAGTATATAGTATACTACTTTTGAGTAGGGTCCGGATAGTGCAGTATATAGTATAGTACTTTTGACCAGGGACCGGCTAGTACAGTATATAGTATACTACTAATGACCAGGGACCGGCTAATACAGTATATAGTATACTACTAATGACCAGGGACCGGATAGTACAGTATACAGTATACTACTAATGACCAGGGACCGGCTAGTACATCATACAGTATACTACTAATGACCAGGGCCCGGCTAGTACAGTATATAGTATACTACTTTTAACCAGGGCTCATCTAGTACAGTGTATAGTACTTTTGACCAGGGCCCATCTAGTATAGTATATAGTATACTACTTCAACCAGGGACCGGCTAGTGTAACAGTATAACTTTAAACCGTCCCCTCGCCCCGACACGGGCGCGAACCAGGGACCCTCTGCACACATCAACAACTGACACCCACGAAGCGTCGTTACCCATCGCTCCACAAAAGGCGCGGCCCTTGCAGAGCAAGGGGCAACACTACATCTAGGTTTCAGAGCAAGTGACGTAACTGATTGAAATGCTACTAGCGCGTACCCGCTAACTAGCTAGCCATTTCACATCCGTTACACTAGTACAGTATATAGTATACTACTTTTGACCAGGGCCCGGATAGTGCAGTATATAGTATACTACGTTTGACCAGGGTCCAGCTAGTGCAGTATATAGTATACTACTTTTTACCAGGGCCCGGCTAGTACAGTATATAGTATAGTACTTTTGACCAAGGCCCGGCTAGTGCAGTATATAGTATACTACTTTTGAGTAGGGTCCGGATAGTGCAGTATATAGTATAGTACTTTTGACCAGGTACCGGCTAGTGCAGTATATAGTATACTACTTTTGAGTAGGGTCCGGATAGTGCAGTATATAGTATAGTACTTTTGACCAGGGCCCGGCTAGTGCAGTATATAGTATACTACTTTTGAGTAGGGTCCGGATAGTGCAGTATATAGTATAGTACTTTTGACCAGGTACCGGCTAGTGCAGTATATAGTATACTACTTTTGACCAGGGACCAGCTGGTACAATATATAGTATACTACTAATGAACAGGGCCCGGCTAGCACAGTATATAGTATACTACTTTTGACCAGGGACTGAATAGTACAGTATATAGTATACTACTATTGACCAGGGACTGAATAGTACAGTATACTGTATAGGGAATAGAATGCCATTTCAGACAGATGACGACATGAGTTGACACGTCTTGGGTTGTGTTTGTTGTCAGTCAGTCAACCCATGAGCCAATCAGTTCAGTTCGGCTTCGTGAGTCTCCCTAACTGTGGTTACACAGGGATTTAGAGACCAATATGTTTAAACATCCAATGGACTTAGCTGACTAGTATAGCAACAACACAACAGTCTATATAGGTCCTAATGAGGAGACAACAGTCTATATAGACCCTAATGAGGAGACAACAGTCTATATAGACACTAATGAGGAGACAACAGTCTATATAGACCCTAATGAGGAGACAACAGTCTATATAGACCCTAATGAGGAGACAACAGTCTATATAGACCCTAATGAGGAGACAACAGTCTATATAGACCCTAATGATGAGACAACAGTCTATATAGACCCTAATGAGGAGACAACAGTCTATATAGACCCTAATGAGGAGACAACAGTCTATATAGGCCATAATGAGGAGACAACAGTCTATATAGACCATAATGAGGAGACAACAGTCTATATAGACCATAATGAGGAGACAATAGTCTGTATAGGTCCTAATGAGGAGATAACAGTCTATATAGACCATAATGAGGAGCCAACAGTCTATATAGACCCTAATGAGGAGACAACAGTCTATATAGACCCTAATGAGGAGACAACAGTCTATATAGACCCTAATGAGGAGACAACAGTCTATATAGACCATAATGAGGAGACAACAGTCTATATAGACCCTAATGAGGAGACAACAGTCTATATAGGCCCTAATGAGGAGACAACAGTCTATATAGACCCTAATGAGGAGACAACAGTCTATATAGACCATAATGAGGAGACAACAGTCTATATAGACCCTAGTGAGGAGACAACAGTCTGTATATACCCTAGTGAGGAGATAACAGTCTATATAGACCCTAGTGAGGAGAGAACAGTCTATATAGACCCTAGTGAGGAGACAACAGTCTATATAGACCCTAGTGAGGAGACAACAGTCTATATAGACCCTAGTGAGGAGACAACAGTCTATATAGACCATAATGAGGAGACAACAGTCTATATAGACCATAATGAGAAGACAACAGTCTATATAGGCCATAATGAAGAGACAACAGCCCTGTATATATAAACTTTGTTTAATATGTATATTTTATGGCTCCTTTTTGGTTTATTTTACTTTTCTTGATAATTGTAGCCTTGAGGTGTCTATCAGAGAAGTAGGCAGCTCTGTTGTCCCTGTGTGTGTCCCAATTGCTACCCTATTACATATGTAGTGCACTGCTTTTGACCAGAGCCTTTGCCTTTAAAGTAGTGCACTATGTAGGGAATATGGTTCCATTTGGGACAAAGTCACTCTGTTACCAAACAGGGCTGACGGTAGAGCTGGTTACCGTCCCTGGCTAGCAGAATTACTCATCATTTACTGTCATTTAGCTCACGTTGTTTCAGTGTGCAGCTTACTCATTACTTCAGGAAGCAGAAAAATAACAATTAGAAACTATCAGAAGACTTTGACAAAGCTCTTTCAGTCTCTTGTTCTGGCCCTTTAATGATAGGAATTCATTTGGGAGATACATCCAGATTTCCTGCTTAATTATGTGACGATTTTATAGAACAAATGTTTGGTGGTTCTTTTTACTTTGTGTTTGTTTGTGTGTCTGTTGTGCGTGGCTCTTAGCTGACATTGTGAATAGACAGGCGTGAATCACCTGGAATTTCCAGTTGAACAAATAGTAGAGCCGTCACAAATTGTGATTTCATAATCAATCTGGTTTATTTCCAAGTTTCAACAGGGAGACTGTTTTCTAATTGACTGGTTGGGAGGTTGTTTACAAGGTTTCCACTGAACTTGTGACTTGATTTTATTAGAAACACGTGACTTTAAAACAATAACAACACAGCAGCCTGAAACTCTCCTGATTGGTGTTTCATTCATCCATCAAGTCATCAGATTTTTATGGTAAAACTACTGGATAGCCCACTCACTCATTAACACCTGACATTTCCATGGAGTCCTGGGATCCATATGAACTATAACAAACGTCATCCACAATATACAGGTATACCATATACTGTAAGATAAGTGAGTCATTAAAGGGTTAAGGAGAAGTTCAACAACTGCTTCCATTGAACTGTGTCACTGTCTCTAATCTATAAGAGTTATGGCTTCCACTGAAATGATTCTGTACATAAACACTACAATAACCAGGAACGTACACAGAGAGGGTTCTACAAGTCCGCAGAGAGGGTTCTACAAGTCCACAGAGAGGGTTCAACAAGTCCACAGAGAGGGTTCTACAAGTCCACAGAGAGGGTTCTACAAGTCCACAGAGAGGGTTCTACAAGTCCACAGAGAGGGTTCTACAAGTCCATATCTACAAGTCCGCAGAGAGGGTTCTACAATTCCGCAGAGAGGGTTCTACAATTCCGCAGAGAGGGTTCTACAATTCCGCAGAGAGGGTTCTACAAGTCCGCAGAGAGGGTTCTACAATTCCACAGAGAGGGTTCTACAAGTCCACAGAGAGGGTTCTACAAGTCCACAGAGCGGATTCTACAAGTCCACAGAGCGGATTCTACAAGTCCACAGATAGGGTTCTACAAGTCCACAGAGTGGATTCTACAAGTCCGCAGAGAGGGTTCTACAAGTCCACAGATTGTTCTACAAGTCCACAGAGAGGGTTCTACAAGTCCACAGAGAGGGTTCTACAAGTCCACAGAGCGGATTCTACAAGTCCACAGATAGGGTTCTACAAGTCCACAGAGAGGATTCTACAAGTCCACAGAGAGGGTTCTACAAGTCCACAGAGAGGGTTCTACAAGTCCACAGAGAGGGTTCTACAAGTCCACAGATTGTTCTACAAGTCCACAGAGATGGTTCTACAAGTCCACAGAGAGGGTTCTACAAGTCCACAGAGCGGATTCTACAAGTCCACAGATAGGGTTCTACAAGTCCACAGAGAGGATTCTACAAGTCCACAGAGAGAATTCTACAAGTCCACAGAGAGAATTCTACAAGTCCACAGATAGGGTTCTACAAGTCCACAGATAGGGTTCTACAAGTCCACAGAGAGGGTTCTACAATTCCACAGAGAGGGTTCTACAAGCCCACAGAGCGGATTCTACAAGTCCACAGATAGGGTTCTACAAGTCCACAGAGAGGATTCTACAAGTCCACAGATAGGGTTCTACAAGTCCACAGAGAGGATTTTACAAGTCCACAGATAGGGTTCTACAAGTCCACAGATAGGGTTATTCAAGTCCACAGAAAGGGCTCTACAAGTCCACAGAAAGGGTTCTACAAGTCCACAGAAAGGGTTCTACAAGTGCTACCCCCTCTCTAGTGAAAATTCCCCCACAAAGAAGATTGATCCATCATAAACTGGACGTACACTGAGTGAACCAAACATTAGGAACACCTTTTGTAAAAAGAAAGAGCAGCTGTTCTTAATGTTTTGTACACTCAGTGTACGTGCCCTTTGTAGACATGAACACCTGCCCTGTAAATGTCAATACACGGCCCTGGTAATTCTCCTGAAGGGACCTACTATGCTATAGAAGTGACCTTGAAGTGCTTAACTCGTTCCATGGAACTTTCCTGCCTCACCTGAGAGTAGAGGAGGTGAGAGACAGCCCTTTCTGGGAAAATAACACCATTTAGTCTCCTCCCCCAAAGCTTAAAATAAGAGCACACACACTCTTCTCTCTCACACACAAAGTTTAATCGTCGGATAGTTGGTCGCTGTGCTGAAAATATTCCAGAACCTGTAAGTAAAATATTGCCTCTCATTGATAATGATAAAAGTGAAAAGGTTTGTCTATATCTGATAACTATGGATGTTATAAATGTGTGATATTTTTCAAGATATTTTTGTTCTTCATGTCTTCAGAAAAACCTGACAGCCTGTTGATTTAAGATATGTTATTACATTAGATATGTTTACATAGTGCCAGTGATGAAGTAATCTAATTTAATTGAACATCTTAATGTCTTTTGCAGCTTCCTGACCTACGCTCCTAAGCACAGATCTAGGATCAGCTCATCCTCATCAAATCCAAACCAGGACGTTTAGAATTCACAAGGGGAACACTGACCTCAGACCAGCGTTTAAACCCCACGTCTTCCTGCCTAGACACTGACTCTCTGTCCAGAGTTCCTCTGTGCTCCAGCCGTATATCCATCCATCCATCCACACCCCAGCCATCCAGCCATGGGTCTGATGAGCGAGGACATGGAGTGCTGCGTCTGCCTCCAGCCCTACTCTCGCAGGGAGAAGATCCCTCGGATGCTCCACTGTAAGCACACATTCTGTGGGCTGTGCTTGCAGGCGATGTCCAGGCTCCAGAGCTGCCTACTGACAGTCTGCTGCCCCCTGTGCCGTTGGATCACCTGCACCGTGCCCAGCCTCACCCTGTCGGGGTCGCTGTGGGTTAACACTGAGATCTGGGACCAGATAATAGACACACAACAGGAAGAGGAGGAGGAAGAGTGGAAGGGAGCTAACAGACAGACACAGACCACTACCCAGAACACATGGTGAGTACCCCAGGCAAAGGTGGATGGATTGATAGACTGATTTAGAAACCTGGAGAAACCTTTCTCTGCTCTCTGCTCTTCCTCTCATTTTGTTCTGTCTCTGTTGCTCTCTCTCTGCTTTTGCTGCACTCTGCTTTCTCTCTCTCTCTCTCTCTCTCTCTCTCTGCTCTCTCCCTTTCTGTATCACTATATCTGTTGGTCTTGATCTCTCTCTTCATCAGTTGTATTGTTGAACTGTGATGGTATTACTTTAGGTGACAGTTTCCTTACGTTGATCGTATTATGCAGCTAGTACAGCTTCCTTTTTAGGTTCAGAAGTCTGTTAAATTACTAAATTGTAATTCTCTCTCTCTCTCTCTCTCTCTCTCTCTCTCTCTCTCTCTCTCTCTCTCTCTCTCTCTCTCTCTCTCTCTCTCTCTCTCTACTCTCTCTACTCTCTCTACTCTCTCTACTCTCTCTCTCTCTACTCTCTCTCTCTCTCTCTCTCTCTCGCTCTACTCTCTACTCTCTACTCTGTTTATTTCCCCCTACTCTCCTGTCCTCCAGGTCTCCATCAAAGCATTGTGGCCTGAGGATCAAACTACAGAATTTCCTGAGGAGGATGAAGCACAATGTACTGTAAACCGAGAAGACGAAGAGCAGAGAAGAAGAAGACTGGATTTGACCATTTCAGAGTAGGAGATACTCATTGAGTAATGAAGATAATTCACCAAACAGGACCGACCGGTGATTTTCCATAATGAAGCAAGATTGAACCAATTATTAATATGCTTGGGTTTGATTGACTTTGGGTATGTGTAATGTTCTCAGTCAACTTACCTGGTAAAATAAGGATTAAATTATAATATTAATAATAAAGGATGGATTGGGGAAGGGAATAAAAAATAAGATTTTAAATGGATTGAGGATGAAAGAAAGATCAAGGAAGTTATGGAAGGATGGAAGGAAGGAAGTTATGGAAGGAAGGAAGGAAGGAAGGAAGTTATGGAAGAACGGAAGGAAGGAAGTTATGGAAGGAAGGAAGGAAGTTATGTAAGGAAGGAAGGAAGTAAGTTATGGAAGGAAGGAAGGAAGTTATGGACGGACGGACAGACAGATAGAGGGGTGAAGGTTAGAGACTGTATGCTGTACAATGTGTGCCGTTTACAATACAATATACTGTGAACAATGTTTCTAATAGGTGTTTAATGATTTGATAAAAGGTGTATTACTGCGTGAAGGGAAGTGGATGTTTAGTATTTATTATTACATCATTTAGAACAGTTTCATATTGCAGAGTGTTGTTTTTATCAATGTAATTGTCTGCATCATTTCCAATCCCCCATATAAGGGAAGTGGGATTTGTTCATCCTCATTTGACATGTTTTATTTATCTGTTCTGTTTGAAGAACATGTTTTTTATACTGGAATTATATTTATTGGTTAATAAATACATCCACTTTAAAATAACCCTGTCTTAGAGTTGTGAAATTGCTTATTATTATCATTACATTAGGAAAGTAACTGTCCGATATCCAACTATTTATGGCCCCCAAATAGAGTTGTGGGTGTTAATCCACTACACATTCTACACTACTATTTCCTACAACACAAAACAAACCCAAAACATTCCACTGTCCTTGGTTGTGGTGTGTGCAGTACATGACTGAAATCCCTCTCTGTCGTCATCATGTTTCAGAGAACCCTGTACGCATTCTAGCATATGAGATTCCCTAAAAACACATCAGTTCGATCTATAACTGGAATTGACTTTTTCATAGCAGGTTAGGAGAATTTACACAGCAGGTTAGGAGAATTAACGTTGCAGGTTAGGAGAATTAATGTTGCAGGTTAGGAGAATTAACGTTGCTGGTTAGGAGAATGAGGTTAAGGTTAGGAAAAGGCTTCGGGTTAGCGAGAATGATCTCCCTGTCTCCAAATACCATGTCAAACTTCCTGTGTTTGGTGGAACTCATGTCTGTTTTGTTTGTGTACGTTTCATTACATGCTGTGAGTTATTGCATTGGTCACTAGGCTGTCTTGAAACCATGAAAAAGCTCTTCAAATAGACAGACAGGTTGTGTCTGAAATGGCCCCTATTCCTTATATAGTATACTACTAATGACCAGGGACGGGCTAGTGCAGTATATAATATACTACTAATGACCAGGGACCGGCTAGTGCAGTATATAGTATACTACTTTTTAACAGGGGCTGGTTAGTACAGTATATAGTATACTACTAATGACCAGGGACCGGCTAGTACAGTATATAGTATACTACTTTTGACCAGGGTCCAGCTAGTGCAGTATATAGTATACTACTTTTTACCAGGGCCCGGCTAGTACAGTATATAGTATAGTACTTTTGACCAGGGCCCGGCTAGTGCAGTATATAGTATACTACTTTTGAGTAGGGTCCGGATAGTGCAGTATATAGTATAGTACTTTTGACCAGGGACCGGCTAGTACAGTATATAGTATACTACTAATGACCAGGGACCGGCTAATACAGTATATAGTATACTACTAATGACCAGGGACCGGATAGTACAGTATACAGTATACTACTAATGACCAGGGACCGGCTAGTACATCATACAGTATACTACTAATGACCAGGGCCCGGCTAGTACAGTATATAGTATACTACTTTTAACCAGGGCTCATCTAGTACAGTGTATAGTACTTTTGACCAGGGCCCATCTAGTATAGTATATAGTATACTACTTCAACCAGGGACCGGCTAGTGTAACAGTATAACTTTAAACCGTCCCCTCGCCCCGACACGGGCGCGAACCAGGGACCCTCTGCACACATCAACAACTGACACCCACGAAGCGTCGTTACCCATCGCTCCACAAAAGGCGCGGCCCTTGCAGAGCAAGGGGCAACACTACATCTAGGTTTCAGAGCAAGTGACGTAACTGATTGAAATGCTAACAGCCTAAACATTACGAAACAGCTATTAGATCAAATAAGCCTCATATTATTCGACACTCTCTCACAGACCTCCGTACAAAAAAATGGTTTTGGGTTGAGTAAATCCTCTCCCTTCGCCTCTTCCTCTCTGACATAATCTGCTGCTAAACTCTGAATTTACTCTGAAGTAAATATAGGAAGAGCTTGTGTACCAATGGATGGATTGGATTATGCTAAACCGCGGGTCACTGGTCTATGGCCCGTAACGTGAAATGGTTTAAAGCGGTAAGAGAAGAGCACACTTATCAACAGTAATCGGCACTGCTAGGTTGTTGTAATTTGTCAACAACAGTGGTGTAAAGTACTAGAACTGTGCCACTGTCTCTTATCTAGAAGAGATAACGCTTCCTTTGAACTGTGTCTCTTATCTAGAAGAGAAACTGCTTCCATTGAACTGATTCTGTACATAAATACTACAATAACAAGGCACGTACACAGAGAGGGTTCTACAAGTCCACAGAGAGGGTTCTACAAGTCCACAGAGAGGGTTCTACAAGTCCACAGAGAGGGTTCTATAAGTCCACAGAGAGGGTTCTACAAGTCCACAGAGAGGGTTCTACAAGTCCACAGATAGGGTTCTACAAGTCCACAGAGAGGGTTCTACAAGTCCACAGATAGGGTTCTATAAGTCCACAGAGAGGGTTCTACAAGTCCACAGAGAGGGTTCTACAAGTCCACAGAGAGGGTTCTACAAGTCCACAGAGAGGGTTCTACAAGTCCACAGAGAGGGTTCTACAAGTCCACAGAGAGGGTTCTATAAGTCCACAGAGAGGGTTCTACAAGTCCACAGAGAGGATTCCACAAGTCCACAGACAGGGTTCTACAAGTCCACAGAGAGGATTCTACAAGTCCACACAGAGGGTTCTACAAGTCCACAGAGAGGGTTCTACAAGTCCACAGAGAGGATTCTACAAATCCACAGATAGGATTCCACAAGTCCACAGACAGAGTTCTACAAGTCCACAGATAGGGTTCTACAAGTCCACAGATAGGGTTCTACAAGTCCACAGAGAGGGTTCTACAAGTCCACAGAGAGGGTTCTACAAGTCCACAGAGAGGGTTCTACAAGTCCACAGAGAGGGTTCTACAAATGCTTTCCCCTCTCCGGTGAAAATTCCCCCGCAAATCAGATTGATCCATCATAAACTGGACGTACACTAAGTATAAACCACATAAGTAGCACCTTCTTGATATTAAGTTGCACCCCCTTCTGCCCTCAGAACAGCCTCAATTCGTCAGGGCATGGACTCTACAAGGTGTCGAAAGCGTTCCACAGGGATCCTTGCCCACGTTCACGCCAATGCTTCCCAAAGTTGTGTCAAGTTTGGTGGATGTCCTTTGGCTGGTGGTGGACTATTCTTGATACACACGGGAAACTGTTGAGCGTGAAAAACCCGGCATCATTGCAGTTCTTGACACAAACCGGTGCACCTGTCACCTACTACCATATCCTATTCAAAGGAACTTAAATCTGTTGTCTTGCCCATTCACCCTCTGAATGACACACATACACAATCCATGTCTCAATTGTCTCAAGGCTTAAAAATCCTTCTTTAACCTGTCTCCTCCCCTTCATCTACACAGATTGAAGTGGTTTTAACAAGTGACATCAATAAGGGATCATAGGTTTCACCTGGATTCACCTAGTCAGTCAATGTCCTGAAAAGAGCAGGTGTTCTTAATGTTTTGTACACTCAGTGTGCGTACCCTTTGTAGACATGAACACCTGCCCTGTAAATGTCAATACACGGCCCTGGCAATTCTCCTGGAGTGACCTACTATGCTATAGAAGTGACCTTGAAGTGTTTAACTCGTTCCATGGAACTTTCCTGCCTCACCTGAGAGTAGAGGAGGTGAGAGACAGCCCTTTCTGGGAAAATAACACCATTGAGTCTCCTCCCCCAAAGCTTAAAATAAGAGCACACACACTCTTCTCTCTCACACACAAAGTTTAGTCGTCGGATAGTTGGTCGCTGTGCTGAAAATATTCCAGAACCTGTAAGTAAAATATTGCCTCTCATTGATAATGATAAAAGTGTAAAGGTTTGTCTATATCTGATAACTATGGATGTTATAAATGTGTGATATTTTTCAAGATATTTTTTTCTTCATTTCTTCAGAAAAACCTGACAGCCTGTTGATTTAAGATATGTTATTACATTAGATATGTTTACATAGTGCCAGTGATGAAGTAATCTAATTTAATTTAACATCTTAATGTCTTTTGCAGCTTCCTGACCTACGCTCCTAAGCACAGATCTAGGATCAGCTCATCCTCATCAAATCCAAACCAGGACGTTTAGAATTCACAAGGGGAACACTGACCTCAGACCAGCGTTTAAACCCCACGTCTTCCTGCCTAGACACTGACTCTCTGTCCAGAGTTCCTCTGTGCTCCAGCCGTATATCCATCCATCCATCCATCCACACCCCAGCCATCCAGCCATGGGTCTGATGAGCGAGGACATGGAGTGCTGCGTCTGCCTCCAGCCCTACTCTCGCAGGGAGAAGATCCCTCGGATGCTCCACTGTAAGCACACATTCTGTGGGCTGTGCTTGCAGGCGATGTCCAGGCTCCAGAGCGGCCTACTGACAGTATGCTGTCCCCTGTGCCGTTGGATCACCTGCACCGAGCCCAGCCTCACCCTGTCGGGGTCGCTGTGGGTTAACACTGAGATCTGGGACCAGATACTAGACACACAACAGGAAGAGGAGGAGGAAGAGTGGAAGGGAGCTAACAGACAGACACAGACCACTACACAGTACACATGGTGAGTACCCCAGGCAAAGGTGGATGGATTGATAGACTGATTTAGAAACCTGGAGAAACCTTCCTCTGCTCCCTGCTCTTCCTCTCATTTTGTTCTGTCTCTGTTGCTCTCTCTCTGCTATCACTCTCTGCCATCACTCTCTGCCATCACTCTCTGCCATCACTCTCTCTTTTGCTGCACTCTGCTCTCTCTCTCTTTCTCTCTCACGTTTTCTCTCTCTCTGCTATCACTCTCTCTCGTATCTCACTTGTTCTCTCTCTCTCTCTTTCTGTCTGCTCTCTCCCTTTCTGTATCACTATATCTGTTGGTCTTGATTTCTCTCTTCATCAGTTGTATTATTGTACTGTGATGGTATTACTTTAGATGACAGTTTCCTTATTTTGATTGTATTATGATCGTATTATGCAGCTAGTACAGCTTCCTTTTTAGGTTCAGAAGTCTGTTCAATTACTAAATTGTAATTCTGTCCGTCCGTCTCTCTCTCTCTCTCTCTCTCTCTCTCTACTCTGTTTATTTCCCCCTACTCTCCTGTCCTCCAGGTCTCCATCAAAGCATTGTGGCCTGAGGATCAAACTACAGAATTTCCTGAGGAGGATGAAGCACAATGTACTGTAAACCGAGAAGACGAAGAGCAGAGAAGAAGAAGACTGGATTTGACCATTTCAGAGTAGGAGATACTCATTGAGTAATGAAGATAATTCACCAAACAGGACCGACCGGTGATTTTCCATAATGAAGCAAGATTGAACCAATTATTAATATGCTTGGGTTTGATTGACTTTGGGTATGTGTAATGTTCTCAGTCAACTTACCTGGTAAAATAAGGATTAAATTATAATATTAATAATAAAGGATGGATTGGGGGAGGGAATACAAAATAAGATTTTAAATGGATTGAGGATGAAAGAAAGATACAGGAAGTTATGGAAGGAAGGAAGGAAGTTATGGAAGGAAGGAAGGAAGTTATGGAAGGAAGGAAATTATGGAAGGACGGACGGACGGACGGACGGACGGACGGACAGACAGACAGACAGACAGCCAGACAGACAGACAGACAGACAGACAGACAGACAGACAGACAGACAGACAGACAGACAGACAGACAGACAGACAGACAGACGGACGGACAGACAGATAGAGGGGTGAAGGTTAGAGACTGTATGCTGTACAATGTGTGCCGTTTACAATACAATATACTGTGAACAATGTTTCTAATAGATGTTTAATGATTTGATAAAAGGTGTATTACTGCGTGAAGGGAAGTGGATGTTTAGTATTTATTATTACATCATTTAGAACAGTTTCATATTGCAGAGTGTTGTTTTTATCAATGTAATTGTCTGCATCATTTCCAATCCCCCATATAAGGGAAGTGGGATTTGTTCATCCTCATTTGACATGTTTTATTTATCTGTTCTGTTTGAAGAGCATGTTTTTTATACTGGAATTATATTTATTGGTTAATAAATACATCCACTTTAAAATAACCCTGTCTTAGAGTTGTGAAATTGCTTATTATTATCATTACATTAGGAAAGTAACTGTCCGATATCCAACTATTTATGGCCCCCAAATAGAGTTGTGGGTGTTAATCCACTACACATTCTACCCTACTATTTCCTACAACACAAAACAAACCCAAAACATTCCACTGTCCTTGGTTGTGGTGTGTGCAGTACATGACTGAAATCCCTCTCTGTCGTCATCATGTTTCAGAGAACCCTGTACGCATTCTAGCATATGAGATTCCCTAAAAACACATCAGTTCGATCTATAACTGGAATTGACTTTTTCATAGCAGGTTAGGAGAATTTACACAGCAGGTTAGGAGAATTAACGTTGCAGGTTAGGAGAATTAATGTTGCAGGTTAGGAGAATTAACGTTGCTGGTTAGGAGAATGAGGTTAAGGTTAGGAAAAGGCTTCGGGTTAGCGAGAATGATCTCCCTGTCTCCAAATATCATGTCAAACTTCCTGTGTTTGGTGGAACTCATGTCTGTTTTGTTTGTGTACGTTTCATTACATGCTGTGAGTTATTGCATTGGTCACTAGGCTGTCTTGAAACCATGAAAAAGCTCTTCAAATAGACAGACAGGTTGTGTCTGAAATGGCCCCTATTCGTTATATAGTATACTACTAATGACCAGGGACTGAGTAGTGCAGTATATAGTATACTACTAATGACCAGGGACGGGCTAGTGCAGTATATAATATACTACTAATGACCAGGGACCGGCTAGTGCAGTATATAGTATACTACTTTTTAACAGGGGCCGGTTAGTACAGTATATAGTATACTACTAATGACCAGGGACCGGCTAGTACAGTATATAGTATACTACTTTTGACCAGGGTCCAGCTAGTGCAGTATATAGTATACTACTTTTTACCAGGGCCCGGCTAGTACAGTATATAGTATAGTACTTTTGACCAGGGCCCGGCTAGTGCAGTATATAGTATACTACTTTTGAGTAGGGTCCGGATAGTGCAGTATATAGTATAGTACTTTTGACCAGGGACCGGCTAGTACAGTATATAGTATACTACTAATGACCAGGGACCGGCTAATACAGTATATAGTATACTACTAATGACCAGGGACCGGATAGTACAGTATACAGTATACTACTAATGACCAGGGACCGGCTAGTACATCATACAGTATACTACTAATGACCAGGGCCCGGCTAGTACAGTATATAGTATACTACTTTTAACCAGGGCTCATCTAGTACAGTGTATAGTACTTTTGACCAGGGCCCATCTAGTATAGTATATAGTATACTACTTCAACCAGGGACCGGCTAGTGTAACAGTATAACTTTAAACCGTCCCCTCGCCCCGACACGGGCGCGAACCAGGGACCCTCTGCACACATCAACAACTGACACCCACGAAGCGTCGTTACCCATCGCTCCACAAAAGGCGCGGCCCTTGCAGAGCAAGGGGCAACACTACATCTAGGTTTCAGAGCAAGTGACGTAACTGATTGAAATGCTACTAGCGCGTACCCGCTAACTAGCTAGCCATTTCACATCCGTTACACTAGTACAGTATATAGTATACTACTTTTGACCAGGGCCCGGATAGTGCAGTATATAGTATACTACGTTTGACCAGGGTCCAGCTAGTGCAGTATATAGTATACTACTTTTTACCAGGGCCCGGCTAGTACAGTATATAGTATAGTACTTTTGACCAAGGCCCGGCTAGTGCAGTATATAGTATACTACTTTTGAGTAGGGTCCGGATAGTGCAGTATATAGTATAGTACTTTTGACCAGGTACCGGCTAGTGCAGTATATAGTATACTACTTTTGAGTAGGGTCCGGATAGTGCAGTATATAGTATAGTACTTTTGACCAGGGCCCGGCTAGTGCAGTATATAGTATACTACTTTTGAGTAGGGTCCGGATAGTGCAGTATATAGTATAGTACTTTTGACCAGGTACCGGCTAGTGCAGTATATAGTATACTACTTTTGACCAGGGACCAGCTGGTACAATATATAGTATACTACTAATGAACAGGGCCCGGCTAGCACAGTATATAGTATACTACTTTTGACCAGGGACTGAATAGTACAGTATATAGTATACTACTATTGACCAGGGACTGAATAGTACAGTATACTGTATAGGGAATAGAATGCCATTTCAGACAGATGACGACATGAGTTGACACGTCTTGGGTTGTGTTTGTTGTCAGTCAGTCAACCCATGAGCCAATCAGTTCAGTTCGGCTTCGTGAGTCTCCCTAACTGTGGTTACACAGGGATTTAGAGACCAATATGTTTAAACATCCAATGGACTTAGCTGACTAGTATAGCAACAACACAACAGTCTATATAGGTCCTAATGAGGAGACAACAGTCTATATAGACCCTAATGAGGAGACAACAGTCTATATAGACACTAATGAGGAGACAACAGTCTATATAGACCCTAATGAGGAGACAACAGTCTATATAGACCCTAATGAGGAGACAACAGTCTATATAGACCCTAATGAGGAGACAACAGTCTATATAGACCCTAATGATGAGACAACAGTCTATATAGACCCTAATGAGGAGACAACAGTCTATATAGACCCTAATGAGGAGACAACAGTCTATATAGGCCATAATGAGGAGACAACAGTCTATATAGACCATAATGAGGAGACAACAGTCTATATAGACCATAATGAGGAGACAATAGTCTGTATAGGTCCTAATGAGGAGATAACAGTCTATATAGACCATAATGAGGAGCCAACAGTCTATATAGACCCTAATGAGGAGACAACAGTCTATATAGACCCTAATGAGGAGACAACAGTCTATATAGACCCTAATGAGGAGACAACAGTCTATATAGACCATAATGAGGAGACAACAGTCTATATAGACCCTAATGAGGAGACAACAGTCTATATAGGCCCTAATGAGGAGACAACAGTCTATATAGACCCTAATGAGGAGACAACAGTCTATATAGACCATAATGAGGAGACAACAGTCTATATAGACCCTAGTGAGGAGACAACAGTCTGTATATACCCTAGTGAGGAGATAACAGTCTATATAGACCCTAGTGAGGAGAGAACAGTCTATATAGACCCTAGTGAGGAGACAACAGTCTATATAGACCCTAGTGAGGAGACAACAGTCTATATAGACCCTAGTGAGGAGACAACAGTCTATATAGACCATAATGAGGAGACAACAGTCTATATAGACCATAATGAGAAGACAACAGTCTATATAGGCCATAATGAAGAGACAACAGCCCTGTATATATAAACTTTGTTTAATATGTATATTTTATGGCTCCTTTTTGGTTTATTTTACTTTTCTTGATAATTGTAGCCTTGAGGTGTCTATCAGAGAAGTAGGCAGCTCTGTTGTCCCTGTGTGTGTCCCAATTGCTACCCTATTACATATGTAGTGCACTGCTTTTGACCAGAGCCTTTGCCTTTAAAGTAGTGCACTATGTAGGGAATATGGTTCCATTTGGGACAAAGTCACTCTGTTACCAAACAGGGCTGACGGTAGAGCTGGTTACCGTCCCTGGCTAGCAGAATTACTCATCATTTACTGTCATTTAGCTCACGTTGTTTCAGTGTGCAGCTTACTCATTACTTCAGGAAGCAGAAAAATAACAATTAGAAACTATCAGAAGACTTTGACAAAGCTCTTTCAGTCTCTTGTTCTGGCCCTTTAATGATAGGAATTCATTTGGGAGATACATCCAGATTTCCTGCTTAATTATGTGACGATTTTATAGAACAAATGTTTGGTGGTTCTTTTTACTTTGTGTTTGTTTGTGTGTCTGTTGTGCGTGGCTCTTAGCTGACATTGTGAATAGACAGGCGTGAATCACCTGGAATTTCCAGTTGAACAAATAGTAGAGCCGTCACAAATTGTGATTTCATAATCAATCTGGTTTATTTCCAAGTTTCAACAGGGAGACTGTTTTCTAATTGACTGGTTGGGAGGTTGTTTACAAGGTTTCCACTGAACTTGTGACTTGATTTTATTAGAAACACGTGACTTTAAAACAATAACAACACAGCAGCCTGAAACTCTCCTGATTGGTGTTTCATTCATCCATCAAGTCATCAGATTTTTATGGTAAAACTACTGGATAGCCCACTCACTCATTAACACCTGACATTTCCATGGAGTCCTGGGATCCATATGAACTATAACAAACGTCATCCACAATATACAGGTATACCATATACTGTAAGATAAGTGAGTCATTAAAGGGTTAAGGAGAAGTTCAACAACTGCTTCCATTGAACTGTGTCACTGTCTCTAATCTATAAGAGTTATGGCTTCCACTGAAATGATTCTGTACATAAACACTACAATAACCAGGAACGTACACAGAGAGGGTTCTACAAGTCCGCAGAGAGGGTTCTACAAGTCCACAGAGAGGGTTCAACAAGTCCACAGAGAGGGTTCTACAAGTCCACAGAGAGGGTTCTACAAGTCCACAGAGAGGGTTCTACAAGTCCACAGAGAGGGTTCTACAAGTCCATATCTACAAGTCCGCAGAGAGGGTTCTACAATTCCGCAGAGAGGGTTCTACAATTCCGCAGAGAGGGTTCTACAATTCCGCAGAGAGGGTTCTACAAGTCCGCAGAGAGGGTTCTACAATTCCACAGAGAGGGTTCTACAAGTCCACAGAGAGGGTTCTACAAGTCCACAGAGCGGATTCTACAAGTCCACAGAGCGGATTCTACAAGTCCACAGATAGGGTTCTACAAGTCCACAGAGTGGATTCTACAAGTCCGCAGAGAGGGTTCTACAAGTCCACAGATTGTTCTACAAGTCCACAGAGAGGGTTCTACAAGTCCACAGAGAGGGTTCTACAAGTCCACAGAGCGGATTCTACAAGTCCACAGATAGGGTTCTACAAGTCCACAGAGAGGATTCTACAAGTCCACAGAGAGGGTTCTACAAGTCCACAGAGAGGGTTCTACAAGTCCACAGAGAGGGTTCTACAAGTCCACAGATTGTTCTACAAGTCCACAGAGATGGTTCTACAAGTCCACAGAGAGGGTTCTACAAGTCCACAGAGCGGATTCTACAAGTCCACAGATAGGGTTCTACAAGTCCACAGAGAGGATTCTACAAGTCCACAGAGAGAATTCTACAAGTCCACAGAGAGAATTCTACAAGTCCACAGATAGGGTTCTACAAGTCCACAGATAGGGTTCTACAAGTCCACAGAGAGGGTTCTACAATTCCACAGAGAGGGTTCTACAAGCCCACAGAGCGGATTCTACAAGTCCACAGATAGGGTTCTACAAGTCCACAGAGAGGATTCTACAAGTCCACAGATAGGGTTCTACAAGTCCACAGAGAGGATTTTACAAGTCCACAGATAGGGTTCTACAAGTCCACAGATAGGGTTATTCAAGTCCACAGAAAGGGCTCTACAAGTCCACAGAAAGGGTTCTACAAGTCCACAGAAAGGGTTCTACAAGTGCTACCCCCTCTCTAGTGAAAATTCCCCCACAAAGAAGATTGATCCATCATAAACTGGACGTACACTGAGTGAACCAAACATTAGGAACACCTTTTGTAAAAAGAAAGAGCAGCTGTTCTTAATGTTTTGTACACTCAGTGTACGTGCCCTTTGTAGACATGAACACCTGCCCTGTAAATGTCAATACACGGCCCTGGTAATTCTCCTGAAGGGACCTACTATGCTATAGAAGTGACCTTGAAGTGCTTAACTCGTTCCATGGAACTTTCCTGCCTCACCTGAGAGTAGAGGAGGTGAGAGACAGCCCTTTCTGGGAAAATAACACCATTTAGTCTCCTCCCCCAAAGCTTAAAATAAGAGCACACACACTCTTCTCTCTCACACACAAAGTTTAATCGTCGGATAGTTGGTCGCTGTGCTGAAAATATTCCAGAACCTGTAAGTAAAATATTGCCTCTCATTGATAATGATAAAAGTGAAAAGGTTTGTCTATATCTGATAACTATGGATGTTATAAATGTGTGATATTTTTCAAGATATTTTTGTTCTTCATGTCTTCAGAAAAACCTGACAGCCTGTTGATTTAAGATATGTTATTACATTAGATATGTTTACATAGTGCCAGTGATGAAGTAATCTAATTTAATTGAACATCTTAATGTCTTTTGCAGCTTCCTGACCTACGCTCCTAAGCACAGATCTAGGATCAGCTCATCCTCATCAAATCCAAACCAGGACGTTTAGAATTCACAAGGGGAACACTGACCTCAGACCAGCGTTTAAACCCCACGTCTTCCTGCCTAGACACTGACTCTCTGTCCAGAGTTCCTCTGTGCTCCAGCCGTATATCCATCCATCCATCCACACCCCAGCCATCCAGCCATGGGTCTGATGAGCGAGGACATGGAGTGCTGCGTCTGCCTCCAGCCCTACTCTCGCAGGGAGAAGATCCCTCGGATGCTCCACTGTAAGCACACATTCTGTGGGCTGTGCTTGCAGGCGATGTCCAGGCTCCAGAGCTGCCTACTGACAGTCTGCTGCCCCCTGTGCCGTTGGATCACCTGCACCGTGCCCAGCCTCACCCTGTCGGGGTCGCTGTGGGTTAACACTGAGATCTGGGACCAGATAATAGACACACAACAGGAAGAGGAGGAGGAAGAGTGGAAGGGAGCTAACAGACAGACACAGACCACTACCCAGAACACATGGTGAGTACCCCAGGCAAAGGTGGATGGATTGATAGACTGATTTAGAAACCTGGAGAAACCTTTCTCTGCTCTCTGCTCTTCCTCTCATTTTGTTCTGTCTCTGTTGCTCTCTCTCTGCTTTTGCTGCACTCTGCTTTCTCTCTCTCTCTCTCTCTCTCTCTCTCTGCTCTCTCCCTTTCTGTATCACTATATCTGTTGGTCTTGATCTCTCTCTTCATCAGTTGTATTGTTGAACTGTGATGGTATTACTTTAGGTGACAGTTTCCTTACGTTGATCGTATTATGCAGCTAGTACAGCTTCCTTTTTAGGTTCAGAAGTCTGTTAAATTACTAAATTGTAATTCTCTCTCTCTCTCTCTCTCTCTCTCTCTCTCTCTCTCTCTCTCTCTCTCTCTCTCTCTCTCTCTCTCTACTCTCTCTACTCTCTCTACTCTCTCTACTCTCTCTCTCTCTACTCTCTCTCTCTCTCTCTCTCTCTCGCTCTACTCTCTACTCTCTACTCTGTTTATTTCCCCCTACTCTCCTGTCCTCCAGGTCTCCATCAAAGCATTGTGGCCTGAGGATCAAACTACAGAATTTCCTGAGGAGGATGAAGCACAATGTACTGTAAACCGAGAAGACGAAGAGCAGAGAAGAAGAAGACTGGATTTGACCATTTCAGAGTAGGAGATACTCATTGAGTAATGAAGATAATTCACCAAACAGGACCGACCGGTGATTTTCCATAATGAAGCAAGATTGAACCAATTATTAATATGCTTGGGTTTGATTGACTTTGGGTATGTGTAATGTTCTCAGTCAACTTACCTGGTAAAATAAGGATTAAATTATAATATTAATAATAAAGGATGGATTGGGGAAGGGAATAAAAAATAAGATTTTAAATGGATTGAGGATGAAAGAAAGATCAAGGAAGTTATGGAAGGATGGAAGGAAGGAAGTTATGGAAGGAAGGAAGGAAGGAAGGAAGTTATGGAAGAACGGAAGGAAGGAAGTTATGGAAGGAAGGAAGGAAGTTATGTAAGGAAGGAAGGAAGTAAGTTATGGAAGGAAGGAAGGAAGTTATGGACGGACGGACAGACAGATAGAGGGGTGAAGGTTAGAGACTGTATGCTGTACAATGTGTGCCGTTTACAATACAATATACTGTGAACAATGTTTCTAATAGGTGTTTAATGATTTGATAAAAGGTGTATTACTGCGTGAAGGGAAGTGGATGTTTAGTATTTATTATTACATCATTTAGAACAGTTTCATATTGCAGAGTGTTGTTTTTATCAATGTAATTGTCTGCATCATTTCCAATCCCCCATATAAGGGAAGTGGGATTTGTTCATCCTCATTTGACATGTTTTATTTATCTGTTCTGTTTGAAGAACATGTTTTTTATACTGGAATTATATTTATTGGTTAATAAATACATCCACTTTAAAATAACCCTGTCTTAGAGTTGTGAAATTGCTTATTATTATCATTACATTAGGAAAGTAACTGTCCGATATCCAACTATTTATGGCCCCCAAATAGAGTTGTGGGTGTTAATCCACTACACATTCTACACTACTATTTCCTACAACACAAAACAAACCCAAAACATTCCACTGTCCTTGGTTGTGGTGTGTGCAGTACATGACTGAAATCCCTCTCTGTCGTCATCATGTTTCAGAGAACCCTGTACGCATTCTAGCATATGAGATTCCCTAAAAACACATCAGTTCGATCTATAACTGGAATTGACTTTTTCATAGCAGGTTAGGAGAATTTACACAGCAGGTTAGGAGAATTAACGTTGCAGGTTAGGAGAATTAATGTTGCAGGTTAGGAGAATTAACGTTGCTGGTTAGGAGAATGAGGTTAAGGTTAGGAAAAGGCTTCGGGTTAGCGAGAATGATCTCCCTGTCTCCAAATACCATGTCAAACTTCCTGTGTTTGGTGGAACTCATGTCTGTTTTGTTTGTGTACGTTTCATTACATGCTGTGAGTTATTGCATTGGTCACTAGGCTGTCTTGAAACCATGAAAAAGCTCTTCAAATAGACAGACAGGTTGTGTCTGAAATGGCCCCTATTCCTTATATAGTATACTACTAATGACCAGGGACGGGCTAGTGCAGTATATAATATACTACTAATGACCAGGGACCGGCTAGTGCAGTATATAGTATACTACTTTTTAACAGGGGCTGGTTAGTACAGTATATAGTATACTACTAATGACCAGGGACCGGCTAGTACAGTATATAGTATACTACTTTTGACCAGGGTCCAGCTAGTGCAGTATATAGTATACTACTTTTTACCAGGGCCCGGCTAGTACAGTATATAGTATAGTACTTTTGACCAGGGCCCGGCTAGTGCAGTATATAGTATACTACTTTTGAGTAGGGTCCGGATAGTGCAGTATATAGTATAGTACTTTTGACCAGGGACCGGCTAGTACAGTATATAGTATACTACTAATGACCAGGGACCGGCTAATACAGTATATAGTATACTACTAATGACCAGGGACCGGATAGTACAGTATACAGTATACTACTAATGACCAGGGACCGGCTAGTACATCATACAGTATACTACTAATGACCAGGGCCCGGCTAGTACAGTATATAGTATACTACTTTTAACCAGGGCTCATCTAGTACAGTGTATAGTACTTTTGACCAGGGCCCATCTAGTATAGTATATAGTATACTACTTCAACCAGGGACCGGCTAGTGTAACAGTATAACTTTAAACCGTCCCCTCGCCCCGACACGGGCGCGAACCAGGGACCCTCTGCACACATCAACAACTGACACCCACGAAGCGTCGTTACCCATCGCTCCACAAAAGGCGCGGCCCTTGCAGAGCAAGGGGCAACACTACATCTAGGTTTCAGAGCAAGTGACGTAACTGATTGAAATGCTACTAGCGCGTACCCGCTAACTAGCTAGCCATTTCACATCCGTTACACTAGTACAGTATATAGTATACTACTTTTGACCAGGGCCCGGATAGTGCAGTATATAGTATACTACGTTTGACCAGGGTCCAGCTAGTGCAGTATATAGTATACTACTTTTTACCAGGGCCCGGCTAGTACAGTATATAGTATAGTACTTTTGACCAAGGCCCGGCTAGTGCAGTATATAGTATACTACTTTTGAGTAGGGTCCGGATAGTGCAGTATATAGTATAGTACTTTTGACCAGGTACCGGCTAGTGCAGTATATAGTATACTACTTTTGAGTAGGGTCCGGATAGTGCAGTATATAGTATAGTACTTTTGACCAGGGCCCGGCTAGTGCAGTATATAGTATACTACTTTTGAGTAGGGTCCGGATAGTGCAGTATATAGTATAGTACTTTTGACCAGGTACCGGCTAGTGCAGTATATAGTATACTACTTTTGACCAGGGACCAGCTGGTACAATATATAGTATACTACTAATGAACAGGGCCCGGCTAGCACAGTATATAGTATACTACTTTTGACCAGGGACTGAATAGTACAGTATATAGTATACTACTATTGACCAGGGACTGAATAGTACAGTATACTGTATAGGGAATAGAATGCCATTTCAGACAGATGACGACATGAGTTGACACGTCTTGGGTTGTGTTTGTTGTCAGTCAGTCAACCCATGAGCCAATCAGTTCAGTTCGGCTTCGTGAGTCTCCCTAACTGTGGTTACACAGGGATTTAGAGACCAATATGTTTAAACATCCAATGGACTTAGCTGACTAGTATAGCAACAACACAACAGTCTATATAGGTCCTAATGAGGAGACAACAGTCTATATAGACCCTAATGAGGAGACAACAGTCTATATAGACACTAATGAGGAGACAACAGTCTATATAGACCCTAATGAGGAGACAACAGTCTATATAGACCCTAATGAGGAGACAACAGTCTATATAGACCCTAATGAGGAGACAACAGTCTATATAGACCCTAATGATGAGACAACAGTCTATATAGACCCTAATGAGGAGACAACAGTCTATATAGACCCTAATGAGGAGACAACAGTCTATATAGGCCATAATGAGGAGACAACAGTCTATATAGACCATAATGAGGAGACAACAGTCTATATAGACCATAATGAGGAGACAATAGTCTGTATAGGTCCTAATGAGGAGATAACAGTCTATATAGACCATAATGAGGAGCCAACAGTCTATATAGACCCTAATGAGGAGACAACAGTCTATATAGACCCTAATGAGGAGACAACAGTCTATATAGACCCTAATGAGGAGACAACAGTCTATATAGACCATAATGAGGAGACAACAGTCTATATAGACCCTAATGAGGAGACAACAGTCTATATAGGCCCTAATGAGGAGACAACAGTCTATATAGACCCTAATGAGGAGACAACAGTCTATATAGACCATAATGAGGAGACAACAGTCTATATAGACCCTAGTGAGGAGACAACAGTCTGTATATACCCTAGTGAGGAGATAACAGTCTATATAGACCCTAGTGAGGAGAGAACAGTCTATATAGACCCTAGTGAGGAGACAACAGTCTATATAGACCCTAGTGAGGAGACAACAGTCTATATAGACCCTAGTGAGGAGACAACAGTCTATATAGACCATAATGAGGAGACAACAGTCTATATAGACCATAATGAGAAGACAACAGTCTATATAGGCCATAATGAAGAGACAACAGCCCTGTATATATAAACTTTGTTTAATATGTATATTTTATGGCTCCTTTTTGGTTTATTTTACTTTTCTTGATAATTGTAGCCTTGAGGTGTCTATCAGAGAAGTAGGCAGCTCTGTTGTCCCTGTGTGTGTCCCAATTGCTACCCTATTACATATGTAGTGCACTGCTTTTGACCAGAGCCTTTGCCTTTAAAGTAGTGCACTATGTAGGGAATATGGTTCCATTTGGGACAAAGTCACTCTGTTACCAAACAGGGCTGACGGTAGAGCTGGTTACCGTCCCTGGCTAGCAGAATTACTCATCATTTACTGTCATTTAGCTCACGTTGTTTCAGTGTGCAGCTTACTCATTACTTCAGGAAGCAGAAAAATAACAATTAGAAACTATCAGAAGACTTTGACAAAGCTCTTTCAGTCTCTTGTTCTGGCCCTTTAATGATAGGAATTCATTTGGGAGATACATCCAGATTTCCTGCTTAATTATGTGACGATTTTATAGAACAAATGTTTGGTGGTTCTTTTTACTTTGTGTTTGTTTGTGTGTCTGTTGTGCGTGGCTCTTAGCTGACATTGTGAATAGACAGGCGTGAATCACCTGGAATTTCCAGTTGAACAAATAGTAGAGCCGTCACAAATTGTGATTTCATAATCAATCTGGTTTATTTCCAAGTTTCAACAGGGAGACTGTTTTCTAATTGACTGGTTGGGAGGTTGTTTACAAGGTTTCCACTGAACTTGTGACTTGATTTTATTAGAAACACGTGACTTTAAAACAATAACAACACAGCAGCCTGAAACTCTCCTGATTGGTGTTTCATTCATCCATCAAGTCATCAGATTTTTATGGTAAAACTACTGGATAGCCCACTCACTCATTAACACCTGACATTTCCATGGAGTCCTGGGATCCATATGAACTATAACAAACGTCATCCACAATATACAGGTATACCATATACTGTAAGATAAGTGAGTCATTAAAGGGTTAAGGAGAAGTTCAACAACTGCTTCCATTGAACTGTGTCACTGTCTCTAATCTATAAGAGTTATGGCTTCCACTGAAATGATTCTGTACATAAACACTACAATAACCAGGAACGTACACAGAGAGGGTTCTACAAGTCCGCAGAGAGGGTTCTACAAGTCCACAGAGAGGGTTCAACAAGTCCACAGAGAGGGTTCTACAAGTCCACAGAGAGGGTTCTACAAGTCCACAGAGAGGGTTCTACAAGTCCACAGAGAGGGTTCTACAAGTCCATATCTACAAGTCCGCAGAGAGGGTTCTACAATTCCGCAGAGAGGGTTCTACAATTCCGCAGAGAGGGTTCTACAATTCCGCAGAGAGGGTTCTACAAGTCCGCAGAGAGGGTTCTACAATTCCACAGAGAGGGTTCTACAAGTCCACAGAGAGGGTTCTACAAGTCCACAGAGCGGATTCTACAAGTCCACAGAGCGGATTCTACAAGTCCACAGATAGGGTTCTACAAGTCCACAGAGTGGATTCTACAAGTCCGCAGAGAGGGTTCTACAAGTCCACAGATTGTTCTACAAGTCCACAGAGAGGGTTCTACAAGTCCACAGAGAGGGTTCTACAAGTCCACAGAGCGGATTCTACAAGTCCACAGATAGGGTTCTACAAGTCCACAGAGAGGATTCTACAAGTCCACAGAGAGGGTTCTACAAGTCCACAGAGAGGGTTCTACAAGTCCACAGAGAGGGTTCTACAAGTCCACAGATTGTTCTACAAGTCCACAGAGATGGTTCTACAAGTCCACAGAGAGGGTTCTACAAGTCCACAGAGCGGATTCTACAAGTCCACAGATAGGGTTCTACAAGTCCACAGAGAGGATTCTACAAGTCCACAGAGAGAATTCTACAAGTCCACAGAGAGAATTCTACAAGTCCACAGATAGGGTTCTACAAGTCCACAGATAGGGTTCTACAAGTCCACAGAGAGGGTTCTACAATTCCACAGAGAGGGTTCTACAAGCCCACAGAGCGGATTCTACAAGTCCACAGATAGGGTTCTACAAGTCCACAGAGAGGATTCTACAAGTCCACAGATAGGGTTCTACAAGTCCACAGAGAGGATTTTACAAGTCCACAGATAGGGTTCTACAAGTCCACAGATAGGGTTATTCAAGTCCACAGAAAGGGCTCTACAAGTCCACAGAAAGGGTTCTACAAGTCCACAGAAAGGGTTCTACAAGTGCTACCCCCTCTCTAGTGAAAATTCCCCCACAAAGAAGATTGATCCATCATAAACTGGACGTACACTGAGTGAACCAAACATTAGGAACACCTTTTGTAAAAAGAAAGAGCAGCTGTTCTTAATGTTTTGTACACTCAGTGTACGTGCCCTTTGTAGACATGAACACCTGCCCTGTAAATGTCAATACACGGCCCTGGTAATTCTCCTGAAGGGACCTACTATGCTATAGAAGTGACCTTGAAGTGCTTAACTCGTTCCATGGAACTTTCCTGCCTCACCTGAGAGTAGAGGAGGTGAGAGACAGCCCTTTCTGGGAAAATAACACCATTTAGTCTCCTCCCCCAAAGCTTAAAATAAGAGCACACACACTCTTCTCTCTCACACACAAAGTTTAATCGTCGGATAGTTGGTCGCTGTGCTGAAAATATTCCAGAACCTGTAAGTAAAATATTGCCTCTCATTGATAATGATAAAAGTGAAAAGGTTTGTCTATATCTGATAACTATGGATGTTATAAATGTGTGATATTTTTCAAGATATTTTTGTTCTTCATGTCTTCAGAAAAACCTGACAGCCTGTTGATTTAAGATATGTTATTACATTAGATATGTTTACATAGTGCCAGTGATGAAGTAATCTAATTTAATTGAACATCTTAATGTCTTTTGCAGCTTCCTGACCTACGCTCCTAAGCACAGATCTAGGATCAGCTCATCCTCATCAAATCCAAACCAGGACGTTTAGAATTCACAAGGGGAACACTGACCTCAGACCAGCGTTTAAACCCCACGTCTTCCTGCCTAGACACTGACTCTCTGTCCAGAGTTCCTCTGTGCTCCAGCCGTATATCCATCCATCCATCCACACCCCAGCCATCCAGCCATGGGTCTGATGAGCGAGGACATGGAGTGCTGCGTCTGCCTCCAGCCCTACTCTCGCAGGGAGAAGATCCCTCGGATGCTCCACTGTAAGCACACATTCTGTGGGCTGTGCTTGCAGGCGATGTCCAGGCTCCAGAGCTGCCTACTGACAGTCTGCTGCCCCCTGTGCCGTTGGATCACCTGCACCGAGCCCAGCCTCACCCTGTCGGGGTCGCTGTGGGTTAACACTGAGATCTGGGACCAGATAATAGACACACAACAGGAAGAGGAGGAGGAAGAGTGGAAGGGAGCTAACAGACAGACACAGACCACTACCCAGAACACATGGTGAGTACCCCAGGCAAAGGTGGATGGATTGATAGACTGATTTAGAAACCTGGAGAAACCTTTCTCTGCTCTCTGCTCTTCCTCTCATTTTGTTCTGTCTCTGTTGCTCTCTCTCTGCTTTTGCTGCACTCTGCTTTCTCTCTCTCTCTCTCTCTCTCTCTCTCTGCTCTCTCCCTTTCTGTATCACTATATCTGTTGGTCTTGATCTCTCTCTTCATCAGTTGTATTGTTGAACTGTGATGGTATTACTTTAGGTGACAGTTTCCTTACGTTGATCGTATTATGCAGCTAGTACAGCTTCCTTTTTAGGTTCAGAAGTCTGTTAAATTACTAAATTGTAATTCTCTCTCTCTCTCTCTCTCTCTCTCTCTCTCTCTCTCTACTCTCTCTACTCTCTCTACTCTCTCTACTCTCTCTCTCTCTACTCTCTCTCTACTCTCTCTCTACTCTCTCTCTACTCTCTCTCTACTCTCTCTCTACTCTCTCTCTACTCTCTCTACTCTCTCTACTCTCTCTACTCTCTACTCTCTACTCTCTCTCTCTACTCTCTCTACTCTCTCTACTCTCTCTACTCTCTACTCTCTACTCTCTACTCTGTTTATTTCCCCCTACTCTCCTGTCCTCCAGGTCTCCATCAAAGCATTGTGGCCTGAGGATCAAACTACAGAATTTCCTGAGGAGGATGAAGCACAATGTACTGTAAACCGAGAAGACGAAGAGCAGAGAAGAAGAAGACTGGATTTGACCATTTCAGAGTAGGAGATACTCATTGAGTAATGAAGATAATTCACCAAACAGGACCGACCGGTGATTTTCCATAATGAAGCAAGATTGAACCAATTATTAATATGCTTGGGTTTGATTGACTTTGGGTATGTGTAATGTTCTCAGTCAACTTACCTGGTAAAATAAGGATTAAATTATAATATTAATAATAAAGGATGGATTGGGGAAGGGAATAAAAAATACGATTTTAAATGGATTGAGGATGAAAGAAAGATCAAGGAAGTTATGGAAGGATGGAAGGAAGGAAGTTATGGAAGGAAGGAAGGAAGGAAGGAAGGAAGTTATGGAAGAACGGAAGGAAGGAAGTTATGGAAGGAAGGAAGGAAGTTATGGAAGGAAGGAAGGAAGTAAGTTATGGAAGGAAGGAAGGAAGTTATGGACGGACGGACAGACAGATAGAGGGGTGAAGGTTAGAGACTGTATGCTGTACAATGTGTGCCGTTTACAATACAATATACTGTGAACAATGTTTCTAATAGGTGTTTAATGATTTGATAAAAGGTGTATTACTGCGTGAAGGGAAGTGGATGTTTAGTATTTATTATTACATCATTTAGAACAGTTTCATATTGCAGAGTGTTGTTTTTATCAATGTAATTGTCTGCATCATTTCCAATCCCCCATATAAGGGAAGTGGGATTTGTTCATCCTCATTTGACATGTTTTATTTATCTGTTCTGTTTGAAGAACATGTTTTTTATACTGGAATTATATTTATTGGTTAATAAATACATCCACTTTAAAATAACCCTGTCTTAGAGTTGTGAAATTGCTTATTATTATCATTACATTAGGAAAGTAACTGTCCGATATCCAACTATTTATGGCCCCCAAATAGAGTTGTGGGTGTTAATCCACTACACATTCTACACTACTATTTCCTACATCACAAAACAAACCCAAAACATTCCACTGTCCTTGGTTGTGGTGTGTGCAGTACATGACTGAAATCCCTCTCTGTCGTCATCATGTTTCAGAGAACCCTGTACGCATTCTAGCATATGAGATTCCCTAAAAACACATCAGTTCGATCTATAACTGGAATTGACTTTTTCATAGCAGGTTAGGAGAATTTACACAGCAGGTTAGGAGAATTAACGTTGCAGGTTAGGAGAATTAATGTTGCAGGTTAGGAGAATTAACGTTGCTGGTTAGGAGAATGAGGTTAAGGTTAGGAAAAGGCTTCGGGTTAGCGAGAATGATCTCCCTGTCTCCAAATACCATGTCAAACTTCCTGTGTTTGGTGGAACTCATGTCTGTTTTGTTTGTGTACGTTTCATTACATGCTGTGAGTTATTGCATTGGTCACTAGGCTGTCTTGAAACCATGAAAAAGCTCTTCAAATAGACAGACAGGTTGTGTCTGAAATGGCCCCTATTCCTTATATAGTATACTACTAATGACCAGGGACGGGCTAGTGCAGTATATAATATACTACTAATGACCAGGGACCGGCTAGTGCAGTATATAGTATACTACTTTTTAACAGGGGCCGGTTAGTACAGTATATAGTATACTACTAATGACCAGGGACCGGCTAGTACAGTATATAGTATACTACTTTTGACCAGGGTCCAGCTAGTGCAGTATATAGTATAGTACTTTTGACCAGGGACCGGCTAGTACAGTATATAGTATACTACTAATGACCAGGGACCGGCTAATACAGTATATAGTATACTACTAATGACCAGGGACCGGATAGTACAGTATACAGTATACTACTAATGACCAGGGACCGGCTAGTACATCATACAGTATACTACTAATGACCAGGGCCCGGCTAGTACAGTATATAGTATACTACTTTTAACCAGGGCTCATCTAGTACAGTGTATAGTACTTTTGACCAGGGCCCATCTAGTATAGTATATAGTATACTACTTCAACCAGGGACCGGCTAGTGTAACAGTATAACTTTAAACCGTCCCCTCGCCCCGACACGGGCGCGAACCAGGGACCCTCTGCACACATCAACAACTGACACCCACGAAGCGTTGTTACCCATCGCTCCACAAAAGGCGCGGCCCTTGCAGAGCAAGGGGCAACACTACATCTAGGTTTCAGAGCAAGTGACGTAACTGATTGAAATGCTACTAGCGCGTACCCGCTAACTAGCTAGCCATTTCACATCCGTTACACTAGTACAGTATATAGTATACTACTTTTGACCAGGGCCCGGATAGTGCAGTATATAGTATACTACGTTTGACAAGGGACCGGCTAGTACAGTATATAGTATACTACTTTTGACCAGGGTCCAGCTAGTGCAGTATATAGTATACTACTTTTGACCAGGGTCCAGCTAGTGCAGTATATAGTATACTACTTTTTACCAGGGCCCGGCTAGTACAGTATATAGTATAGTACTTTTGACCAAGGCCCGGCTAGTGCAGTATATAGTATACTACTTTTGAGTAGGGTCCGGATAGTGCAGTATATAGTATAGTACTTTTGACCAGGTACCGGCTAGTGCAGTATATAGTATACTACTTTTGAGTAGGGTCCGGATAGTGCAGTATATAGTATAGTACTTTTGACCAGGGCCCGGCTAGTGCAGTATATAGTATACTACTTTTGAGTAGGGTCCGGATAGTGCAGTATATAGTATAGTACTTTTGACCAGGTACCGGCTAGTGCAGTATATAGTATACTACTTTTGACCAGGGACCAGCTGGTACAATATATAGTATACTACTAATGAACAGGGCCCGGCTAGCACAGTATATAGTATACTACTTTTGACCAGGGACTGAATAGTACAGTATATAGTATACTACTATTGACCAGGGACTGAATAGTACAGTATACTGTATAGGGAATAGAATGCCATTTCAGACAGATGACGACATGAGTTGACACGTCTTGGGTTGTGTTTGTTGTCAGTCAGTCAACCCATGAGCCAATCAGTTCAGTTCGGCTTCGTGAGTCTCCCTAACTGTGGTTACACAGGGATTTAGAGACCAATATGTTTAAACATCCAATGGACTTAGCTGACTAGTATAGCAACAACACAACAGTCTATATAGGTCCTAATGAGGAGACAACAGTCTATATAGACCCTAATGAGGAGACAACAGTCTATATAGACCCTAATGAGGAGACAACAGTCTATATAGACCCTAATGAGGAGACAACAGTCTATATAGACCCTAATGAGGAGACAACAGTCTATATAGACCCTAATGAGGAGACAACAGTCTATATAGACCCTAATGATGAGACAACAGTCTATATAGACCCTAATGAGGAGACAACAGTCTATATAGACCCTAATGAGGAGACAACAGTCTATATAGGCCATAATGAGGAGACAACAGTCTATATAGACCATAATGAGGAGACAACAGTCTATATAGACCCTAATGAGGAGACAACAGTCTATATAGACCATAATGAGGAGACAACAGTCTATATAGACCCTAATGAGGAGACAACAGTCTATATAGGCCCTAATGAGGAGACAACAGTCTATATAGACCCTAATGAGGAGACAACAGTCTATATAGACCATAATGAGGAGACAACAGTCTATATAGACCCTAGTGAGGAGACAACAGTCTGTATATACCCTAGTGAGGAGATAACAGTCTATATAGACCCTAGTGAGGAGACAACAGTCTATATAGACCCTAGTGAGGAGACAACAGTCTATATAGACCCTAGTGAGGAGACAACAGTCTATATAGACCATAATGAGGAGACAACAGTCTATATAGACCCTAATGAGGAGACAACAGCCCTGTATATATAAACTTTGTTTAATATGTATATTTTATGGCTCCTTTTTGGTTTATTTTACTTTTCTTGATAATTGTAGCCTTGAGGTGTCTATCAGAGAAGTAGGCAGCTCTGTTGTCCCTGTGTGTGTCCCAATTGCTACCCTATTACATATGTAGTGCACTGCTTTTGACCAGAGCCTTTGCCTTTAAAGTAGTGCACTATGTAGGGAATATGGTTCCATTTGGGACAAAGTCACTCTGTTACCAAACAGGGCTGACGGTAGAGCTGGTTACCGTCCCTGGCTAGCAGAATTACTCATCATTTACTGTCATTTAGCTCACGTTGTTTCAGTGTGCAGCTTACTCATTACTTCAGGAAGCAGAAAAATAACAATTAGAAACTATCAGAAGACTTTGACAAAGCTCTTTCAGTCTCTTGTTCTGGCCCTTTAATGATAGGAATTCATTTGGGAGATACATCCAGATTTCCTGCTTAATTATGTGACGATTTTATAGAACAAATGTTTGGTGGTTCTTTTTACTTTGTGTTTGTTTGTGTGTCTGTTGTGCGTGGCTCTTAGCTGACATTGTGAATAGACAGGCGTGAATCACCTGGAATTTCCAGTTGAACAAATAGTAGAGCCGTCACAAATTGTGATTTCATAATCAATCCGGTTTATTTCCAAGTTTCAACAGGGAGACTGTTTTCTAATTGACTGGTTGGGAGGTTGTTTACAAGGTTTCCACTGAACTTGTGACTTGATTTTATTAGAAACACGTGACTTTAAAACAATAACAACACAGCAGCCTGAAACTCTCCTGATTGGTGTTTCATTCATCCATCAAGTCATCAGATTTTTATGGTAAAACTACTGGATAGCCCACTCACTCATTAACACCTGACATTTCCATGGAGTCCTGGGATCCATATGAACTATAACAAACGTCATCCACAATATACAGGTATACCATATACTGTAAGATAAGTGAGACATTAAAGGGTTAAGGAGAAGTTCAACAACTTCTTCCATTGAACTGTGTCACTGTCTCTTATCTATAAGAGTTATGGCTTCCACTGAAATGATTCTGTACATAAACACTACAATAACCAGGAACGTACACAGAGAGGGTTCTACAAGTCCGCAGAGAGGGTTCTACAAGTCCACAGAGAGGGTTCAACAAGTCCACAGAGAGGGTTCTACAAGTCCACAGAGAGGGTTCTACAAGTCCACAGAGAGGGTTCTACAAGTCCACAGAGAGGGTTCTACAAGTCCATATCTACAAGTCCGCAGAGAGGGTTCTACAAGTCCGCAGAGAGGGTTCTACAATTCCGCAGAGAGGGTTCTACAATTCCGCAGAGAGGGTTCTACAATTCCGCAGAGAGGGTTCTACAAGTCCGCAGAGAGGGTTCTACAATTCCACAGAGAGGGTTCTACAAGTCCACAGAGAGGGTTCTACAAGTCCACAGAGCGGATTCTACAAGTCCACAGATAGGGTTCTACAAGTCCACAGAGTGGATTCTACAAGTCCACAGATAGGGTTCTACAAGTCCGCAGAGAGGGTTCTACAAGTCCACAGATTGTTCTACAAGTCCACAGAGAGGGTTCTACAAGTCCACAGAGAGGGTTCTACAAGTCCACAGAGCGGATTCTACAAGTCCACAGATAGGGTTCTACAAGTCCACAGAGAGGATTCTACAAGTCCACAGAGAGGGTTCTACAAGTCCACAGAGAGGGTTCTACAAGTCCACAGAGAGGGTTCTACAAGTCCACAGATTGTTCTACAAGTCCACAGAGATGGTTCTACAAGTCCACAGAGAGGGTTCTACAAGTCCACAGAGCGGATTCTACAAGTCCACAGATAGGGTTCTACAAGTCCACAGAGAGGATTCTACAAGTCCACAGAGAGGATTCTACAAGTCCACAGAGAGAATTCTACAAGTCCACAGAGAGAATTCTACAAGTCCACAGATAGGGTTCTACAAGTCCACAGATAGGGTTCTACAAGTCCACAGAGAGGGTTCTACAAGTCCACAGAGAGGGTTCTACAAGTCCACAGAGAGGGTTCTACAATTCCACAGAGAGGGTTCTACAAGCCCACAGAGCGGATTCTACAAGTCCACAGATAGGGTTCTACAAGTCCACAGAGAGGATTCTACAAGTCCACAGATAGGGTTCTACAAGTCCACAGAGAGGATTTTACAAGTCCACAGATAGGGTTCTACAAGTCCACAGATAGGGTTATTCAAGTCCACAGAAAGGGCTCTACAAGTCCACAGAAAGGGTTCTACAAGTCCACAGAAAGGGTTCTACAAGTGCTACCCCCTCTCTAGTGAAAATTCCCCCACAAAGAAGATTGATCCATCATAAACTGGACGTACACTGAGTGAACCAAACATTAGGAACACCTTTTGTAAAAAGAAAGAGCAGCTGTTCTTAATGTTTTGTACACTCAGTGTACGTGCCCTTTGTAGACATGAACACCTGCCCTGTAAATGTCAATACACGGCCCTGGTAATTCTCCTGAAGGGACCTACTATGCTATAGAAGTGACCTTGAAGTGCTTAACTCGTTCCATGGAACTTTCCTGCCTCACCTGAGAGTAGAGGAGGTGAGAGACAGCCCTTTCTGGGAAAATAACACCATTTAGTCTCCTCCCCCAAAGCTTAAAATAAGAGCACACACACTCTTCTCTCTCACACACAAAGTTTAATCGTCGGATAGTTGGTCGCTGTGCTGAAAATATTCCAGAACCTGTAAGTAAAATATTGCCTCTCATTGATAATGATAAAAGTGAAAAGGTTTGTCTATATCTGATAACTATGGATGTTATAAATGTGTGATATTTTTCAAGATATTTTTGTTCTTCATGTCTTCAGAAAAACCTGACAGCCTGTTGATTTAAGATATGTTATTACATTAGATATGTTTACATAGTGCCAGTGATGAAGTAATCTAATTTAATTGAACATCTTAATGTCTTTTGCAGCTTCCTGACCTACGCTCCTAAGCACAGATCTAGGATCAGCTCATCCTCATCAAATCCAAACCAGGACGTTTAGAATTCACAAGGGGAACACTGACCTCAGACCAGCGTTTAAACCCCACGTCTTCCTGCCTAGACACTGACTCTCTGTCCAGAGTTCCTCTGTGCTCCAGCCGTATATCCATCCATCCATCCACACCCCAGCCATCCAGCCATGGGTCTGATGAGCGAGGACATGGAGTGCTGCGTCTGCCTCCAGCCCTACTCTCGCAGGGAGAAGATCCCTCGGATGCTCCACTGTAAGCACACATTCTGTGGGCTGTGCTTGCAGGCGATGTCCAGGCTCCAGAGCTGCCTACTGACAGTCTGCTGCCCCCTGTGCCGTTGGATCACCTGCACCGTGCCCAGCCTCACCCTGTCGGGGTCGCTGTGGGTTAACACTGAGATCTGGGACCAGATAATAGACACACAACAGGAAGAGGAGGAGGAAGAGTGGAAGGGAGCTAACAGACAGACACAGACCACTACCCAGAACACATGGTGAGTACCCCAGGCAAAGGTGGATGGATTGATAGACTGATTTAGAAACCTGGAGAAACCTTTCTCTGCTCTCTGCTCTTCCTCTCATTTTGTTCTGTCTCTGTTGCTCTCTCTCTGCTTTTGCTGCACTCTGCTTTCTCTCTCTCTCTCTCTCTCTCTCTCTCTGCTCTCTCCCTTTCTGTATCACTATATCTGTTGGTCTTGATCTCTCTCTTCATCAGTTGTATTGTTGAACTGTGATGGTATTACTTTAGGTGACAGTTTCCTTACGTTGATCGTATTATGCAGCTAGTACAGCTTCCTTTTTAGGTTCAGAAGTCTGTTAAATTACTAAATTGTAATTCTCTCTCTCTCTCTCTCTCTCTCTCTCTCTCTCTCTCTCTCTCTCTCTCTCTCTCTCTCTCTCTCTCTCTCTACTCTCTCTACTCTCTCTACTCTCTCTACTCTCTCTACTCTCTCTCTCTCTACTCTCTCTCTCTCTCTCTCTCTCTCGCTCTACTCTCTACTCTCTACTCTGTTTATTTCCCCCTACTCTCCTGTCCTCCAGGTCTCCATCAAAGCATTGTGGCCTGAGGATCAAACTACAGAATTTCCTGAGGAGGATGAAGCACAATGTACTGTAAACCGAGAAGACGAAGAGCAGAGAAGAAGAAGACTGGATTTGACCATTTCAGAGTAGGAGATACTCATTGAGTAATGAAGATAATTCACCAAACAGGACCGACCGGTGATTTTCCATAATGAAGCAAGATTGAACCAATTATTAATATGCTTGGGTTTGATTGACTTTGGGTATGTGTAATGTTCTCAGTCAACTTACCTGGTAAAATAAGGATTAAATTATAATATTAATAATAAAGGATGGATTGGGGAAGGGAATAAAAAATACGATTTTAAATGGATTGAGGATGAAAGAAAGATCAAGGAAGTTATGGAAGGATGGAAGGAAGGAAGTTATGGAAGGAAGGAAGGAAGGAAGGAAGTTATGGAAGAACGGAAGGAAGGAAGTTATGGAAGGAAGGAAGGAAGTTATGTAAGGAAGGAAGGAAGTAAGTTATGGAAGGAAGGAAGGAAGTTATGGACGGACGGACGGACAGACAGATAGAGGGGTGAAGGTTAGAGACTGTATGCTGTACAATGTGTGCCGTTTACAATACAATATACTGTGAACAATGTTTCTAATAGGTGTTTAATGATTTGATAAAAGGTGTATTACTGCGTGAAGGGAAGTGGATGTTTAGTATTTATTATTACATCATTTAGAACAGTTTCATATTGCAGAGTGTTGTTTTTATCAATGTAATTGTCTGCATCATTTCCAATCCCCCATATAAGGGAAGTGGGATTTGTTCATCCTCATTTGACATGTTTTATTTATCTGTTCTGTTTGAAGAACATGTTTTTTATACTGGAATTATATTTATTGGTTAATAAATACATCCACTTTAAAATAACCCTGTCTTAGAGTTGTGAAATTGCTTATTATTATCATTACATTAGGAAAGTAACTGTCCGATATCCAACTATTTATGGCCCCCAAATAGAGTTGTGGGTGTTAATCCACTACACATTCTACACTACTATTTCCTACAACACAAAACAAACCCAAAACATTCCACTGTCCTTGGTTGTGGTGTGTGCAGTACATGACTGAAATCCCTCTCTGTCGTCATCATGTTTCAGAGAACCCTGTACGCATTCTAGCATATGAGATTCCCTAAAAACACATCAGTTCGATCTATAACTGGAATTGACTTTTTCATAGCAGGTTAGGAGAATTTACACAGCAGGTTAGGAGAATTAACGTTGCAGGTTAGGAGAATTAATGTTGCAGGTTAGGAGAATTAACGTTGCTGGTTAGGAGAATGAGGTTAAGGTTAGGAAAAGGCTTCGGGTTAGCGAGAATGATCTCCCTGTCTCCAAATACCATGTCAAACTTCCTGTGTTTGGTGGAACTCATGTCTGTTTTGTTTGTGTACGTTTCATTACATGCTGTGAGTTATTGCATTGGTCACTAGGCTGTCTTGAAACCATGAAAAAGCTCTTCAAATAGACAGACAGGTTGTGTCTGAAATGGCCCCTATTCCTTATATAGTATACTACTAATGACCAGGGACGGGCTAGTGCAGTATATAATATACTACTAATGACCAGGGACCGGCTAGTGCAGTATATAGTATACTACTTTTTAACAGGGGCTGGTTAGTACAGTATATAGTATACTACTAATGACCAGGGACCGGCTAGTACAGTATATAGTATACTACTTTTGACCAGGGTCCAGCTAGTGCAGTATATAGTATACTACTTTTTACCAGGGCCCGGCTAGTACAGTATATAGTATAGTACTTTTGACCAGGGCCCGGCTAGTGCAGTATATAGTATACTACTTTTGAGTAGGGTCCGGATAGTGCAGTATATAGTATAGTACTTTTGACCAGGGACCGGCTAGTACAGTATATAGTATACTACTAATGACCAGGGACCGGCTAATACAGTATATAGTATACTACTAATGACCAGGGACCGGATAGTACAGTATACAGTATACTACTAATGACCAGGGACCGGCTAGTACATCATACAGTATACTACTAATGACCAGGGCCCGGCTAGTACAGTATATAGTATACTACTTTTAACCAGGGCTCATCTAGTACAGTGTATAGTACTTTTGACCAGGGCCCATCTAGTATAGTATATAGTATACTACTTCAACCAGGGACCGGCTAGTGTAACAGTATAACTTTAAACCGTCCCCTCGCCCCGACACGGGCGCGAACCAGGGACCCTCTGCACACATCAACAACTGACACCCACGAAGCGTTGTTACCCATCGCTCCACAAAAGGCGCGGCCCTTGCAGAGCAAGGGGCAACACTACATCTAGGTTTCAGAGCAAGTGACGTAACTGATTGAAATGCTACTAGCGCGTACCCGCTAACTAGCTAGCCATTTCACATCCGTTACACTAGTACAGTATATAGTATACTACTTTTGACCAGGGCCCGGATAGTGCAGTATATAGTATACTACGTTTGACAAGGGACCGGCTAGTACAGTATATAGTATACTACTTTTGACCAGGGTCCAGCTAGTGCAGTATATAGTATACTACTTTTGACCAGGGTCCAGCTAGTGCAGTATATAGTATACTACTTTTTACCAGGGCCCGGCTAGTACAGTATATAGTATAGTACTTTTGACCAAGGCCCGGCTAGTGCAGTATATAGTATACTACTTTTGAGTAGGGTCCGGATAGTGCAGTATATAGTATAGTACTTTTGACCAGGTACCGGCTAGTGCAGTATATAGTATACTACTTTTGAGTAGGGTCCGGATAGTGCAGTATATAGTATAGTACTTTTGACCAGGGCCCGGCTAGTGCAGTATATAGTATACTACTTTTGAGTAGGGTCCGGATAGTGCAGTATATAGTATAGTACTTTTGACCAGGTACCGGCTAGTGCAGTATATAGTATACTACTTTTGACCAGGGACCAGCTGGTACAATATATAGTATACTACTAATGAACAGGGCCCGGCTAGCACAGTATATAGTATACTACTTTTGACCAGGGACTGAATAGTACAGTATATAGTATACTACTATTGACCAGGGACTGAATAGTACAGTATACTGTATAGGGAATAGAATGCCATTTCAGACAGATGACGACATGAGTTGACACGTCTTGGGTTGTGTTTGTTGTCAGTCAGTCAACCCATGAGCCAATCAGTTCAGTTCGGCTTCGTGAGTCTCCCTAACTGTGGTTACACAGGGATTTAGAGACCAATATGTTTAAACATCCAATGGACTTAGCTGACTAGTATAGCAACAACACAACAGTCTATATAGGTCCTAATGAGGAGACAACAGTCTATATAGACCCTAATGAGGAGACAACAGTCTATATAGACACTAATGAGGAGACAACAGTCTATATAGACCCTAATGAGGAGACAACAGTCTATATAGACCCTAATGAGGAGACAACAGTCTATATAGACCCTAATGAGGAGACAACAGTCTATATAGACCCTAATGATGAGACAACAGTCTATATAGACCCTAATGAGGAGACAACAGTCTATATAGACCCTAATGAGGAGACAACAGTCTATATAGGCCATAATGAGGAGACAACAGTCTATATAGACCATAATGAGGAGACAACAGTCTATATAGACCATAATGAGGAGACAATAGTCTGTATAGGTCCTAATGAGGAGATAACAGTCTATATAGACCATAATGAGGAGCCAACAGTCTATATAGACCCTAATGAGGAGACAACAGTCTATATAGACCCTAATGAGGAGACAACAGTCTATATAGACCCTAATGAGGAGACAACAGTCTATATAGACCATAATGAGGAGACAACAGTCTATATAGACCCTAATGAGGAGACAACAGTCTATATAGGCCCTAATGAGGAGACAACAGTCTATATAGACCCTAATGAGGAGACAACAGTCTATATAGACCATAATGAGGAGACAACAGTCTATATAGACCCTAGTGAGGAGACAACAGTCTGTATATACCCTAGTGAGGAGATAACAGTCTATATAGACCCTAGTGAGGAGACAACAGTCTATATAGACCCTAGTGAGGAGACAACAGTCTATATAGACCCTAGTGAGGAGACAACAGTCTATATAGACCATAATGAGGAGACAACAGTCTATATAGACCCTAATGAGGAGACAACAGCCCTGTATATATAAACTTTGTTTAATATGTATATTTTATGGCTCCTTTTTGGTTTATTTTACTTTTCTTGATAATTGTAGCCTTGAGGTGTCTATCAGAGAAGTAGGCAGCTCTGTTGTCCCTGTGTGTGTCCCAATTGCTACCCTATTACATATGTAGTGCACTGCTTTTGACCAGAGCCTTTGCCTTTAAAGTAGTGCACTATGTAGGGAATATGGTTCCATTTGGGACAAAGTCACTCTGTTACCAAACAGGGCTGACGGTAGAGCTGGTTACCGTCCCTGGCTAGCAGAATTACTCATCATTTACTGTCATTTAGCTCACGTTGTTTCAGTGTGCAGCTTACTCATTACTTCAGGAAGCAGAAAAATAACAATTAGAAACTATCAGAAGACTTTGACAAAGCTCTTTCAGTCTCTTGTTCTGGCCCTTTAATGATAGGAATTCATTTGGGAGATACATCCAGATTTCCTGCTTAATTATGTGACGATTTTATAGAACAAATGTTTGGTGGTTCTTTTTACTTTGTGTTTGTTTGTGTGTCTGTTGTGCGTGGCTCTTAGCTGACATTGTGAATAGACAGGCGTGAATCACCTGGAATTTCCAGTTGAACAAATAGTAGAGCCGTCACAAATTGTGATTTCATAATCAATCCGGTTTATTTCCAAGTTTCAACAGGGAGACTGTTTTCTAATTGACTGGTTGGGAGGTTGTTTACAAGGTTTCCACTGAACTTGTGACTTGATTTTATTAGAAACACGTGACTTTAAAACAATAACAACACAGCAGCCTGAAACTCTCCTGATTGGTGTTTCATTCATCCATCAAGTCATCAGATTTTTATGGTAAAACTACTGGATAGCCCACTCACTCATTAACACCTGACATTTCCATGGAGTCCTGGGATCCATATGAACTATAACAAACGTCATCCACAATATACAGGTATACCATATACTGTAAGATAAGTGAGACATTAAAGGGTTAAGGAGAAGTTCAACAACTTCTTCCATTGAACTGTGTCACTGTCTCTTATCTATAAGAGTTATGGCTTCCACTGAAATGATTCTGTACATAAACACTACAATAACCAGGAACGTACACAGAGAGGGTTCTACAAGTCCGCAGAGAGGGTTCTACAAGTCCACAGAGAGGGTTCAACAAGTCCACAGAGAGGGTTCTACAAGTCCACAGAGAGGGTTCTACAAGTCCACAGAGAGGGTTCTACAAGTCCACAGAGAGGGTTCTACAAGTCCACAGAGAGGGTTCTACAAGTCCATATCTACAAGTCCGCAGAGAGGGTTCTACAAGTCCGCAGAGAGGGTTCTACAATTCCGCAGAGAGGGTTCTACAATTCCGCAGAGAGGGTTCTACAATTCCGCAGAGAGGGTTCTACAAGTCCGCAGAGAGGGTTCTACAATTCCACAGAGAGGGTTCTACAAGTCCACAGAGAGGGTTCTACAAGTCCACAGAGCGGATTCTACAAGTCCACAGATAGGGTTCTACAAGTCCACAGAGTGGATTCTACAAGTCCACAGATAGGGTTCTACAAGTCCGCAGAGAGGGTTCTACAAGTCCACAGATTGTTCTACAAGTCCACAGAGAGGGTTCTACAAGTCCACAGAGAGGGTTCTACAAGTCCACAGAGCGGATTCTACAAGTCCACAGATAGGGTTCTACAAGTCCACAGAGAGGATTCTACAAGTCCACAGAGAGGGTTCTACAAGTCCACAGAGAGGGTTCTACAAGTCCACAGAGAGGGTTCTACAAGTCCACAGATTGTTCTACAAGTCCACAGAGATGGTTCTACAAGTCCACAGAGAGGGTTCTACAAGTCCACAGAGCGGATTCTACAAGTCCACAGATAGGGTTCTACAAGTCCACAGAGAGGATTCTACAAGTCCACAGAGAGAATTCTACAAGTCCACAGAGAGAATTCTACAAGTCCACAGATAGGGTTCTACAAGTCCACAGATAGGGTTCTACAAGTCCACAGAGAGGGTTCTACAAGTCCACAGAGAGGGTTCTACAATTCCACAGAGAGGGTTCTACAAGTCCACAGAGAGGGTTCTACAAGCCCACAGAGCGGATTCTACAAGTCCACAGATAGGGTTCTACAAGTCCACAGAGAGGATTCTACAAGTCCACAGATAGGGTTCTACAAGTCCACAGAGAGGATTTTACAAGTCCACAGATAGGGTTCTACAAGTCCACAGATAGGGTTATTCAAGTCCACAGAAAGGGCTCTACAAGTCCACAGAAAGGGTTCTACAAGTCCACAGAAAGGGTTCTACAAGTGCTACCCCCTCTCTAGTGAAAATTCCCCCACAAAGAAGATTGATCCATCATAAACTGGACGTACACTGAGTGAACCAAACATTAGGAACACCTTTTGTAAAAAGAAAGAGCAGCTGTTCTTAATGTTTTGTACACTCAGTGTACGTGCCCTTTGTAGACATGAACACCTGCCCTGTAAATGTCAATACACGGCCCTGGTAATTCTCCTGAAGGGACCTACTATGCTATAGAAGTGACCTTGAAGTGTTTAACTCGTTCCATGGAACTTTCCTGCCTCACCTGAGAGTAGAGGAGGTGAGAGACAGCCCTTTCTGGGAAAATAACACCATTTAATCTCCTCCCCCAAAGCTTAAAATAAGAGCACACACACTCTTCTCTCTCACACACAAAGTTTAATCGTCGGATAGTTGGTCGCTGTGCTGAAAATATTCCAGAACCTGTAAGTAAAATATTGCCTCTCATTGATAATGATAAAAGTGAAAAGGTTTGTCTATATCTGATAACTATGGATGTTATAAATGTGTGATATTTTTCAAGATATTTTTGTTCTTCATGTCTTCAGAAAAACCTGACAGCCTGTTGATTTAAGATATGTTATTACATTAGATATGTTTACATAGTGCCAGTGATGAAGTCATCTAATTTAATTGAACATCTTAATGTCTTTTGCAGCTTCCTGACCTACGCTCCTAAGCACAGATCTAGGATCAGCTCATCCTCATCAAATCCAAACCAGGACGTTTAGAATTCACAAGGGGAACACTGACCTCAGACCAGCGTTTAAACCCCACGTCTTCCTGCCTAGACACTGACTCTCTGTCCAGAGTTCCTCTGTGCTCCAGCCGTATATCCATCCATCCATCCATCCACACCCCAGCCATCCAGCCATGGGTCTGATGAGCGAGGACATGGAGTGCTGCGTCTGCCTCCAGCCCTACTCTCGTAGGGAGAAGATCCCTCGGATGCTCCACTGTAAGCACACATTCTGTGGGCTGTGCTTGCAGGCGATGTCCAGGCTCCAGAGCGGCCTACCGACAGTATGCTGCCCCCTGTGCCGTTGGATCACCTGCACCGTGCCCAGCCTCACCCTGTCGGGTTCGCTGTGGGTTAACACTGAGATCTGGGACCAGATACTAGACACACAACAGGAAGAGGAGGAGGAGGTAGAGGAAGGAGAGTGGAAGGAAGCTAACAGACAGAAACAGACCACTCCACAGTACACATGGTGAGTACCCCAGGCAAAGGTGAATGAATTGATAGACGGATTTAGAAACCTGGAGAAACCTTCCTCTGCTCTCTGCCCTCTCTCTCATTTTGTTCGGTCTCTTTTGCTCTCTCTCTCTCTCTGTTTCTCCCTCTCTCTCTCTCTCTGTTTCTCCCTCTCGTATCTCTCTCTCTGCTCTCTCTCGTATCTCTCTTTTTCTCTCTCTCTTTGCTCTCTACCTTTCTGTATCACTATATCCGTTGGTCTTGATTTCTCTCTTCATCAGTTGTATTGTTGAACTGTGATGGTATTACTTTAGGTGACAGTTTCCTTACGTTGATCGTATTATGATCGTATTATGCAGCTAGTACAGCTTCCTTTTTAGGTTCAGAAGTCTGTTCAATTACTAAATTGTAACTCTCTCTCTCTCTCTCTCTCTCTTCTCTGTTTATTTCCCCCTACTCTCCTGTCCTCCAGGTCTCCATCAAGGCATTGTGACCTGAGGCTCAAACTAAAGAATTTCCTGAGGAGGATGAAGCACAATGTACTGTAAACCGAGAAGAAGAAGAGCAGAGAAAAAGAAGACTGGATTTGACCATTTCAGAGTAGGAGATACTCATTGAGTAATGAAGCTAATTCACCAAACAGGACTGACCGGGATTTTCCCTAATGAGGCAAGATTGAACCAATTATTCATATTCTCTGGGTTTGATTGACTTTGGGTCTGTATAGGTCGCCTCTCCTTCCAGTTCTCTGCTGCCAATGACTGGAACGAACTACAAAAATCTCTGAAACTGGAAACACTTATCTCCCTCACTAGCTTGAAGCACCAGCTGTCAGAGCAGCTCACATATTACTGCACCTGTACATAGCCCATCTATAATTTAGCCCAAACAACTACCTCTTTCCCTACTGTATTTATTTATTTATTTATTTTGCTCCCCATTATTTATATTCCTACTTTGCACATTCTTCCACTGCAAATCTACCATTCCAGTGGTTTACTTGCTATATTGTATTTACTTCGCCACCATGGCCTTTTTTGCCTTTACCTCCCTTATCTCACCTCATTTGCTCACATTGTATATAGACTTATTTTTCTACTGTTTTATTGACTGTATGTTTGTTTTACTCCATGTGTAACTCTGTGTTGTTGTATGTGTCGAACTGCTTTGCTTTGTCTTGGCCAGGTCGCAATTGTAGATGGGAACTTGTTCTCAACTTGCCTACCTGGTTAAATAAAGGTGAAATAAATAAAAAAATTGTAATGTTCCCAGTCAACTTACCTGGTAAAATAAGGGTTAAATGATAATATTAATAATAAAGGATGGATATGGGGAGGAAATAAAAAAGAAGATTTTAAATGGATTGAGGATGAAAGAAATATACAGGAAGTTATGAAGAGACAGATATAGATAGATAGATAGATAGATAGATAGATAGATAGATAGATAGATAGATAGAGTATTTATTATTACATCATTTAGAACAGTTTCATATTGCAGAGTGTTGTTTTTATCAATGTAATTGTCTGCATCATTTCCAATCCCCCATATAAGGGAAGTGGGATTTGTTCATCCTCATTTGACATGTTTTATTTATCTGTTCTGTTTGAAGAGCATGTTTTTTATACTGGAATTATATTTATTGGTTAATAAATACATCCACTTTAAAATAACCCTGTCTTAGAGTTGTGAAATTGCTTATTATTATCATTACATTAGGAAAGTAACTGTCCGATATCCAACTATTTATGGCCCCCAAATAGAGTTGTGGGTGTTAATACACTACACATTCTACACTACTATTTCCTACAACACAAAACAAACCCAAAACATTCCACTGTCCTTGGTTGTGGTGTGTGCAGTACATGACTGAAATCCCTCTCTGTCGTCATCATGTTTCAGAGAACCCTGTACGCATTCTAGCATATGAGATTCCCTAAAAACACATCAGTTCGATCAATAACTGGAATTGACTTTTTCATCGCAGGTTAGGAGAATTTACACAGCAGGTTAGGAGAATTAACATTGCAGGTTAGGAGAATGAGGTTAAGGTTAGGAAAAGGCTTAGGGTTAGCGAGAATGATCTCCCTGTCTCCAAATACCATGTCAAACTTCCTGTGTTTGGTGGAACTCATGTCTGTTTTGTTTGTGTACGTTTCATTACATGCTGTGAGTTATTGCATTGGTCACTAGGCTGTCTTGAAACCATGAAAAAGCTCTTCAAATAGACAGACGGGTTGTGTCTGAAATGGCCCCTATTCCTTATATAATATACTACTAATGACCAGGGACCGGCTAGTGCAGTATATAGTATACTACTTTTGACAAGGGCTATTTGGGCCCTAGCAGTCTATATAGACCCTAGTGAGGAGATAACAGTCTGTATAGGCCCTAGTGAGGAGACAACAGTCTATATAGACCCTAGTGAGGCGACAACAGTCTATATAGACTATAATGAGGAGACAACAGTCTATATAGACCATAATGAGGAGACAACAGTCTATATATCAATCAATCAAGTTTATTTTATATAGCCCTTCGTACATCAGCTAATATCTCGAAGTGCTGTACAGAAACCCAGCCTAAAACCCCAAACAGCAAGCAATGCAGGTGTAGAAGCACGGTGGCTAGGAAAAACTCCCTAGAAAGGCCAAAACCTAGGAAGAAACCTAGAGAGGAACCAGGCTATGAGGGGTGGCCAGTCCTCTTCTGGCTGTGCCGGGTGGAGATTATAATAGAACATGGCCAAGATGTTCAAATGTTCATAAATGACCAGCATGGTCAAATAATAATCAGGAATAAATGTCAGTTGGCTTTTCATAGCCGATAATTAAGAGTTGAAAACAGCAGGTCTGGGACAGGTAGGGGTTCCATAACCGCAGGCAGAACAGTTGAAACTGGGACAGCAGCAAGGCCAGGTGGACTGGGGACAGCAAGGAGTCATCATGCCCGGTAGTCCTGACGTATGGTCCTAGGGCTCAGTTCCTCCGAGAGAGAGAAAGAAAGAGAGAAGGAGAGAATTAGAGAGAGCCAAGATCTTCAAAATGTTCATAAATGACAAGCATGGTCAAATAATAATCAGGAATAAATGTCAGTTGGCTTTTCATAGCCGATCATTAAGAGTTGAAAACAGCAGGTCTGGGACAGGTAGGGGTTCCATAACCGCAGGCAGAACAGTTGAAACTGGGACAGCAGCAAGGCCAGGTGGACTGGGGACAGCAAGGAGTCATCATGCCCGGTAGTCCTGACGTATGGTCCTAGGGCTCAGTTCCTCCGAGAGAGAGAAAGAAAGAGAGAAGGAGAGAATTAGAGAGAGCATACTTAAATTCACACAGGACACTGGATAAGACAGGAGAAGTACTCCAGATATAACCAACTGGCCCTAGCCCCCCGACACAAACTACTGCAGCATAAATACTGGAGGCTGAGACAGGATATATATATATATAGATATATATAGACCCTAATGAGGAGACAACAGTCTATATAGACCCTAATGAGGACACAACAGTCTATATAGACCCTAGTGAGGAGACAACAGTCTATATAGACCCTAATGAGGACACAACAGTCTATATAGACCCTAGTGAGGAGACAACAGTATATATAGACCCTAATGAGGAGACAACAGTCTATATAGACCCTAATGAGGAGACAACAGTATATATAGACCCTAATGAGGAGACAACAGTCTATATAGACCATAATGAGGAGACAACAGTCTATATAGACCCTAGTGAGGAGACAACAGTCTATATAGACCCTAGTGAGGAGACAGTCTATATAGACCCTAGTGAGGAGACAACAGTCTGTATAGACACTAATGAGGAGACAACAGTCTATATAGACCCTAGTGAGGAGATAACAGTCTATATGGACCATAATGAGGAGACAACAGTCTACATAGACCCTAATGAGGAGACAACAGTCTACATAGACCCTAATGAGGAGACAACAGTCTATATAGACCCTAATGAGGAGACAGTCTATATAGACCATAATGAGGAGACAACAGTCTATATAGACCATAATGAGGAGACAACAGTCTATATAGACCATAATGAGGAGACAACAGTCTATATAGACCCTAGTGAGGAGACAACAGTCTATATACACCACATTGAGGAGACAACAGTCTATATAGACCCTAGTGAGGAGACAACAGTCTATATAGACCATAGTGAGGAGACAAGAGTCTATATAGACCATAATGAGAAGACAACAGTCTATATACACCATAATGAGGAGACAACACTCTATATAGACCATAATGAGAAGACAACAGTCTATATACACCATAATGAGGAGACAACACTCTATATAGACCATAATGAGGAGACAACAGTCTATATAGACCATAATGAGGAGACAACAGTCTATATAGACCCTAATGAGGAGACAACACTCTATGTAGACCCCGGTGAGGAGACAACAGTCTATATAGACCATAATCAGGAGACAACAGTCTATATAGACCCCAGTGAGGAGACAACAGTCTATATAGGCCCTAATGAGGAGACAACAGTCTATATAGGCCATAATGAGGAGATAACAGTCTATATAGACCCTAATGAGGATACAACAGTATATATAGACCCTAGTGAGGAGACAACAGTCTATATAGACCATAATGAGGAGACAACAGTCTATATAGAACCGAGTGATGAGATCAGTCTATATAGACCATAATGAGGAGACAACAGTCTATATAGACCCTAGTGGGGAGACAACAGTGTCCCCCTAGTGAGGAGACAACAGTCTATATAGACCATAATGAGGAGACAGTCTATATAGACCACATTGAGGAGACAGTCTATATAGACCATAATGAGGAGACAACAGTCTATATAGACCTTAGTGAGGAGACAACAGTCTATATAGACCCTAATGAGGAGACAACAGTCTACATAGACCCTAATGAGGAGACAACAGTCTATATAGACCGTAATGAGGAGACAACAGTCTATATAGACCATAGTGAGGAGACAACAGTCTAAATATACCCTAATGAGGAGACAACAGTCTATATAGACCCTAATGAGGAGACAACAGTCTATATAGGCCCTAGTGAGGAGACAACAGTCTATATAGACCCTAATGAGGAGATAACAGTCTATATAGACCATAATGAGGAGACAACAGTCTATATAGACCATAATGAGGAGACTACAGTCTATATAGACCCTAGTGAGGAGACAACAGTCTATATAGACCATAAAGAGGAGACAACAGTCTATATAGACCCTAATGAGGAGACAACAGTCTGTACATACCCTAGTGAGGAGACAACAGTCTATACAGACCCTAGTGAGGAGACAACAGTCTGTACAGACCCTAGTGAGGAGACAACAGTCCATATAGACCCTAGTGAGGAGACAACAGTCTGTACAGACCCTAGTGAGGAGACAACAGTCCATATAGACCCTAGTGAGGAGACAACAGTCTGTACAGACCCTAGTGAGGAGACAACAGTCCATATAGACCCTAATGAGGAGACAACAGTCTATATAGACCATAATGAGGAGACAACAGTCTATATAGACTAATGAGGAGACAACAGTCTGTACAGACCCTAGTGAGGAGACAACGGTCTATATAGACCATAATGAGGAGATAACAGTCTATATAGACCATAATGAGGAGACAACAGTCTATATAGACCCTAGTGAGGAGACTACAGTCTATATAGACCATAATGAGGAGACAACAGTCTATATAGACCCTAATGAGGAGACAACAGTCTATATAGATCCTAGTGAGGAGACAACAGTCTATATAGACCCTAGTGAGGAGACAACAGTCCATATAGACCATAATGAGGAGACAACAGTCTATATAGACCCTAATGAGGAGACAACAGTCTGTACAGACCCTAGTGAGGAGACAACAGTCTATATAGACCCTAGTGAGGAGACAACAGTCTATATAGACCATAATGAGGAGGCAACAGTCTATATAGACCCTAGTGAGGAGACAACAGTCTATATAGACCCTAGTGAGGAGACAACAGTCTATATAGACCCTAGTGAGGAGACAACAGTCTATGTAGACCCTAGTGAGGAGACAACAGTCTATGTAGACCCTAGTGAGGAGACAACAGTCTATATAGACCATAATGAGGAGACAACAGTCTATATAGACCCTAGTGAGGAGACAACAGTCTATATAGACTCTAGTAAGGAGACAACAGTCTATATAGACCATAATGAGGAGACAACAGTCTATATAGACCATAATGAGGAGACAACAGTCTATATAGACCCTAATGAGGAGACAACAGTCTATATAGACCCTAGTGAGGAGACAACAGTCTATATAGACCCTAGTGAGGAGACAACAGTCTATATAGACCACATTGAGGAGACAACAGTCTATATAGACCCTAGTGAGGAGACAACAGTCTATATAGACCACATTGAGGAGACAACAGTCTATATAGACCACATTGAGGAGACAACAGTCTATATAGACCCTAGTGAGGAGACAGTCTATATAGACCCTAGTGAGGAGACAACAGTCTATATAGACCCTAATGAGGAGACAACAGTCTATATAGACCCTAGTGAGGAGATAACAGTCTATATGGACCATAATGAGGAGACAACAGTCTATATAGACCATAATGAGGAGACAACAGTCTACATAGACCCTAATGAGGAGACAACAGTCTACATAGACCCTAATGAGGAGACAACAGTCTATATAGACCCTAATGAGGAGACAACAGTCTACATAGACCCTAATGAGGAGACAACAGTCTACATAGACCCTAATGAGGAGACAACAGTCTATATAGACCCTAATGAGGAGACAGTCTATATAGACCATAATGAGGAGACAACAGTCTATATAGACCATAATGAGGAGACAACAGTCTATATAGACCCTAGTGAGGAGACAACAGTCTATATACACCACATTGAGGAGACAACAGTCTATATAGACCCTAGTGAGGAGACAACAGTCTATATAGACCATAGTGAGGAGACAAGAGTCTATATAGACCATAATGAGAAGACAACAGTCTATATACACCATAATGAGGAGACAACACTCTATATAGACCATAATGAGAAGACAACAGTCTATATACACCATAATGAGGAGACAACACTCTATATAGACCATAATGAGGAGACAACAGTCTATATAGACCATAATGAGGAGACAACAGTCTATATAGACCCTAATGAGGAGACAACACTCTATGTAGACCCCGGTGAGGAGACAACAGTCTATATAGACCATAATCAGGAGACAACAGTCTATATAGACCCCAGTGAGGAGACAACAGTCTATATAGGCCCTAATGAGGAGACAACAGTCTATATAGGCCATAATGAGGAGATAACAGTCTATATAGACCCTAATGAGGATACAACAGTATATATAGACCCTAGTGAGGAGACAACAGTCTATATAGACCATAATGAGGAGACAACAGTCTATATAGAACCGAGTGATGAGATCAGTCTATATAGACCATAATGAGGAGACAACAGTCTATATAGACCACATTGAGGAGACAGTCTATATAGACCATAATGAGGAGACAACAGTCTATATAGACCTTAGTGAGTAGACAACAGTCTATATAGACCCTAATGAGGAGACAACAGTCTACATAGACCCTAATGAGGAGACAACAGTCTATATAGACCGTAATGAGGAGACAACAGTCTATATAGACCCTAGTGAGGGGACAACAGTCTAAATATACCCTAATGAGGAGACAACAGTCTATATAGACCCTAATGAGGAGACAACAGTCTATATAGGCCCTAGTGAGGAGACAACAGTCTATATAGACCCTAATGAGGAGATAACAGTCTATATAGACCATAATGAGGAGACAACAGTCTATATAGACCATAATGAGGAGACTACAGTCTATATAGACCCTAGTGAGGAGACAACAGTCTATATAGACCATAAAGAGGAGACAACAGTCTATATAGACCCTAATGAGGAGACAACAGTCTATATATACCATAATGGGGAGACAACAGTCTATATAGACCCTAATGAGGAGACAACAGTCTGTACATACCCTAGTGAGGAGACAACAGTCTATACAGACCCTAGTGAGGAGACAACAGTCTGTACAGACCCTAGTGAGGAGACAACAGTCCATATAGACCCTAGTGAGGAGACAACAGTCTGTACAGACCCTAGTGAGGAGACAACAGTCCATATAGACCCTAATGAGGAGACAACAGTCTATATAGACCATAATGAGGAGACAACAGTCTATATAGACTAATGAGGAGACAACAGTCTGTACAGACCCTAGTGAGGAGACAACGGTCTATATAGACCATAATGAGGAGATAACAGTCTATATAGACCATAATGAGGAGACAACAGTCTATATAGACCCTAGTGAGGAGACAACAGTCTATATAGACCATAATGAGGAGACAACAGTCTATATAGACCCTAATGAGGAGACAACAGTCTATATAGACCCTAGTGAGGAGACAACAGTCTATATAGACCCTAGTGAGGAGACAACAGTCCATATAGACCCTAATGAGGAGACAACAGTCTATATAGACCATAATGAGGAGACAACAGTCTATATAGACCCTAATGAGGAGACAACAGTCTGTACAGACCCTAGTGAGGAGACAACAGTCTATATAGACCCTAGTGAGGAGACAACAGTCTATATAGACCATAATGAGGAGGCAACAGTCTATATAGACCCTAGTGAGGAGACAACAGTCTATATAGACCCTAGTGAGGAGACAACAGTCTATATAGACCATAATGAGGAGACAACAGTCTATATAGACCCTAATGAGGAGACAGTCTATATAGACCCTAATGAGGAGACAACAGTCTATATAGACCCTAATGAGGAGACAACAGTATATATAGACCCTAATGAGGAGACAACAGTCTATATATACCCTAATAAGGAGACAACAGTCTATATAGACCCTAGTGAGGAGACAACAGTCTATATAGACCATAATGAGGAGACAACAGTCTATATAGACCCTAATGAGGAGACAACAGTCTATATAGACCCTAATGAGGAGACAACAGTATATATAGACCCTAATGAGGAGACAACAGTCTATATAGACTCTAATGAGGAGACAACAGTCTATATAGACCCTAATGAGGAGACAACCATCTATATATATACACTTTGTGTTTAATATGTATATTTTATGGCTCCTTTTTGGTTTATTTTTCTTTACCTTTCTTGATAATTGTAGCCTTGAGGTGTCTGTCAGAGAAATATGCAGCTCTATTGTTCCTGGTTGTGTCCCAATTGCTACCCTATTCCATATGTAGTGCACGCCTTTTGACCAGAGCCTTTGCCTTTAAAGTAGTGCACTATGTAGGGAATATGGTTCCATTTGGGACAAAGTCACTCTGTTACCAAACAGGGCTGACGGTAGAGCTGGTTACCGTCCCTGGCTAGCAGAATGACTCATCATTTACTGTCATTTAGCTCACGTTGTTTTAGTGTGCAGCTTACTCATTACTTCAGGAAGCAGAAAAATAACAATTAGAAACTATCAGAAGACTTTGACAAAGCTCTTTCAGTCTCTTGTTCTGGCCCTTTAATGATAGGAATTCATTTGGGAGATACACCCACATTTCCTGCTTAATTATGTGACGATTTTAAAGAACAAATGTTTAGTGGTTCTTTTTACTTTGTGTTTGTTTGTGTGTCTGTTGTGCGTGGCTCTTAGCTGACATTGTGAATAGACAGGCGTGAATCACCTGGAATTTCCAGGTGAACAAATAGTAGAGCCGTCACAAATTGTGATTTCATAATCAATCCGGTTTATTTCCAAGTTTCAACAGGGAGACTGTTTTCTAATTGACTGGTTAGGAGGTTGTTTACAAGGTTTCCACTGAACTTGTGACTTGATCTTATTAGAAACACGTGACTTTAAAACAATAACAACACAGCAGCCTGAAACTCTCCTGATTGGTGTTTCATTCATCCATCAAGTCATCAGATTTTTATGGTAAAACTACTGGATAGCCCACTCACTCATTAACACCTGACATTTCCATGGAGTCCTGGGATCCATATGAACTATAACAAACGTCATCCACAATATACAGGTATACCATATACTGTAAGATAAGTGAGTCATTAAAGGGTTAAGGAGAAGTTCAACAACTGCTTCCATTGAACTGTGTCACTGTCTCTAATCTATAAGAGTTATGGCTTCCACTGAAATGATTCTGTACATAAATACTACAATAACCAGGAACGTACACAGAGAGGGTTCTACAAGTCCACAGAGAGGATTCTACAAGTCCACAGAGAGTGTTCTACAAGTCCACAGAGAGGGTTCTACAAGTCCACAGAGAGGGTTCTACAAGTCCATATCTACAAGTCCGCAGAGAGGGTTCTACAAGTCCGCAGAGAGGGTTCTACAATTCCGCAGAGAGGGTTCTACAATTCCGCAGAGAGGGTTCTACAATTCCGCAGAGAGGGTTCTACAAGTCCGCAGAGAGGGTTCTACAATTCCACAGAGAGGGTTCTACAAGTCCACAGAGAGGGTTCTACAAGTCCACAGAGCGGATTCTACAAGTCCACAGATAGGGTTCTACAAGTCCACAGAGTGGATTCTACAAGTCCACAGATAGGGTTCTACAAGTCCGCAGAGAGGGTTCTACAAGTCCACAGATTGTTCTACAAGTCCACAGAGAGGGTTCTACAAGTCCACAGAGAGGGTTCTACAAGTCCACAGAGAGGGTTCTACAAGTCCACAGAGCGGATTCTACAAGTCCACAGATAGGGTTCTACAAGTCCACAGAGAGGATTCTACAAGTCCACAGAGAGGGTTCTACAAGTCCACAGAGAGGGTTCTACAAGTCCACAGAGAGGGTTCTACAAGTCCGCAGAGAGGGTTCTACAATTCCACAGAGAGGGTTCTACAAGTCCACAGAGAGGGTTCTACAAGTCCACAGAGCGGATTCTACAAGTCCACAGATAGGGTTCTACAAGTCCACAGAGTGGATTCTACAAGTCCACAGATAGGGTTCTACAAGTCCGCAGAGAGGGTTCTACAAGTCCACAGATTGTTCTACAAGTCCACAGAGAGGGTTCTACAAGTCCACAGAGAGGGTTCTACAAGTCCACAGAGCGGATTCTACAAGTCCACAGATAGGGTTCTACAAGTCCACAGAGAGGATTCTACAAGTCCACAGAGAGGGTTCTACAAGTCCACAGAGAGGGTTCTACAAGTCCACAGAGAGGGTTCTACAAGTCCACAGATTGTTCTACAAGTCCACAGAGATGGTTCTACAAGTCCACAGAGAGGGTTCTACAAGTCCACAGAGCGGATTCTACAAGTCCACAGATAGGGTTCTACAAGTCCACAGAGAGGATTCTACAAGTCCACAGAGAGAATTCTACAAGTCCACAGAGAGAATTCTACAAGTCCACAGATAGGGTTCTACAAGTCCACAGAGAGGGTTCTACAAGTCCACAGAGAGGGTTCTACAAGTCCACAGAGAGGGTTCTACAATTCCACAGAGAGGGTTCTACAAGTCCACAGAGAGGGTTCTACAAGCCCACAGAGCGGATTCTACAAGTCCACAGATAGGGTTCTACAAGTCCACAGAGAGGATTCTACAAGTCCACAGATAGGGTTCTACAAGTCCACAGAGAGGATTTTACAAGTCCACAGATAGGGTTCTACAAGTCCACAGATAGGGTTATTCAAGTCCACAGAAAGGGCTCTACAAGTCCACAGAAAGGGTTCTACAAGTCCACAGAAAGGGTTCTACAAGTGCTACCCCCTCTCTAGTGAAAATTCCCCCACAAAGAAGATTGATCCATCATAAACTGGACGTACACTGAGTGAACCAAACATTAGGAACACCTTTTGTAAAAAGAAAGAGCAGGTGTTCTTAATGTTTTGTACACTCAGTGTACGTGCCCTTTGTAGACATGAACACCTGCCCTGTAAATGTCAATACACGGCCCTGGTAATTCTCCTGAAGGGACCTACTATGCTATAGAAGTGACCTTGAAGTGTTTAACTCGTTCCATGGAACTTTCCTGCCTCACCTGAGAGTAGAGGAGGTGAGAGACAGCCCTTTCTGGGAAAATAACACCATTTAGTCTCCTCCCCCAAAGCTTAAAATAAGAGCACACACACTCTTCTCTCTCACACACAAAGTTTAATCGTCGGATAGTTGGTCGCTGTGCTGAAAATATTCCAGAACCTGTAAGTAAAATATTGCCTCTCATTGATAATGATAAAAGTGAAAAGGTTTGTCTATATCTGATAACTATGGATGTTATAAATGTGTGATATTTTTCAAGATATTTTTGTTCTTCATGTCTTCAGAAAAACCTGACAGCCTGTTGATTTAAGATATGTTATTACATTAGATATGTTTACATAGTGCCAGTGATGAAGTAATCTAATTTAATTGAACATCTTAATGTCTTTTGCAGCTTCCTGACCTACGCTCCTAAGCACAGATCTAGGATCAGCTCATCCTCATCAAATCCAAACCAGGACGTTTAGAATTCACAAGGGGAACACTGACCTCAGACCAGCGTTTAAACCCCACGTCTTCCTGCCTAGACACTGACTCTCTGTCCAGAGTTCCTCTGTGCTCCAGCCGTATATCCATCCATCCATCCATCCACACCCCAGCCATCCAGCCATGGGTCTGATGAGCGAGGACATGGAGTGCTGCGTCTGCCTCCAGCCCTACTCTCGTAGGGAGAAGATCCCTCGGATGCTCCACTGTAAGCACACATTCTGTGGGCTGTGCTTGCAGGCGATGTCCAGGCTCCAGAGCGGCCTACCGACAGTATGCTGCCCCCTGTGCCGTTGGATCACCTGCACCGTGCCCAGCCTCACCCTGTCGGGTTCGCTGTGGGTTAACACTGAGATCTGGGACCAGATACTAGACACACAACAGGAAGAGGAGGAGGAGGTAGAGGAAGGAGAGTGGAAGGAAGCTAACAGACAGAAACAGACCACTCCACAGTACACATGGTGAGTACCCCAGGCAAAGGTGAATGAATTGATAGACGGATTTAGAAACCTGGAGAAACCTTCCTCTGCTCTCTGCCCTCTCTCTCATTTTGTTCGGTCTCTTTTGCTCTCTCTCTCTCTGTTTCTCCCTCTCTCTCTCTCTCTGTTTCTCCCTCTCGTATCTCTCTCTCTGCTCTCTCTCGTATCTCTCTTTTTCTCTCTCTCTTTGCTCTCTACCTTTCTGTATCACTATATCCGTTGGTCTTGATTTCTCTCTTCATCAGTTGTATTGTTGAACTGTGATGGTATTACTTTAGGTGACAGTTTCCTTACGTTGATCGTATTATGATCGTATTATGCAGCTAGTACAGCTTCCTTTTTAGGTTCAGAAGTCTGTTCAATTACTAAATTGTAACTCTCTCTCTCTCTCTCTCTCTCTCTCTCTCTTCTCTGTTTATTTCCCCCTACTCTCCTGTCCTCCAGGTCTCCATCAAGGCATTGTGACCTGAGGCTCAAACTAAAGAATTTCCTGAGGAGGATGAAGCACAATGTACTGTAAACCGAGAAGAAGAAGAGCAGAGAAAAAGAAGACTGGATTTGACCATTTCAGAGTAGGAGATACTCATTGAGTAATGAAGCTAATTCACAAAACAGGACTGACCGGGATTTTCCCTAATGAGGCAAGATTGAACCAATTATTCATATTCTCTGGGTTTGATTGACTTTGGGTCTGTATAGGTCGCCTCTCCTTCCAGTTCTCTGCTGCCAATGACTGGAACGAACTACAAAAATCTCTGAAACTGGAAACACTTATCTCCCTCACTAGCTTGAAGCACCAGCTGTCAGAGCAGCTCACATATTACTGCACCTGTACATAGCCCATCTATAATTTAGCCCAAACAACTACCTCTTTCCCTACTGTATTTATTTATTTATTTATTTTGCTCCCCATTATTTATATTCCTACTTTGCACATTCTTCCACTGCAAATCTACCATTCCAGTGGTTTACTTGCTATATTGTATTTACTTCGCCACCATGGCCTTTTTTTTGCCTTTACCTCCCTTATCTCACCTCATTTGCTCACATTGTATATAGACTTATTTTTCTACTGTTTTATTGACTGTATGTTTGTTTTACTCCATGTGTAACTCTGTGTTGTTGTATGTGTCGAACTGCTTTGCTTTGTCTTGGCCAGGTCGCAATTGTAGATGGGAACTTGTTCTCAACTTGCCTACCTGGTTAAATAAAGGTGAAATAAATAAAAAAATTGTAATGTTCCCAGTCAACTTACCTGGTAAAATAAGGGTTAAATGATAATATTAATAATAAAGGATGGATAGGGGGAGGGAATAAAAAATAAGATTTTAAATGGATTGAGGATGAAAGAAATATACAGGAAGTTATGAAGAGACAGATATAGATAGATAGATAGATAGATAGATAGATAGATAGATAGATAGATAGATAGATAGATAGATAGAAAGAAAGATAGACAGACAGAGTATTTATTATTACATCATTTAGAACAGTTTCATATTGCAGAGTGTTGTTTTTATCAATGTAATTGTCTGTATCATTTCCAATCCCCCATATAAGGGAAGTGAGATTTGTTTATCCTCATTTGACATGTTTTATTTATCTGTTTTGTTTGAAGAGCATGTTTTTTATACTGGAAATATATTTATTGGTAAATAAATACATCCACTTTAAAATAACCCTGTCTTAGAGTTGTGAAATTGCTTATTATTATCATTACATTAGGAAAGTAACTGTCCGATATCCAACTATTTATGGCCCCCAAATAGAGTTGTGGGTGTTAATACACTACACATTCTACACTACTATTTCCTACAACACAAAACAAACACAAAACATTCCACTGTCCTTGGTTGTGGTGTGTGCAGTACATGACTGAAATCCCTCTCTGTCGTCATCATGTTTCAGAGAACCCTGTACGCATTCTAGCATATGAGATTCCCTAAAAACACATCAGTTCGATCAATAACCGGAATTTACTTTTTCATCGCAGGTTAGGAGAATTTACACAGCAGGTTAGGAGAATTAACGTTGCTGGTTAGGAGAATGAGGTTAAGGTTAGGAAAAGGCTAAAAGCGAGAATGCTCTCCTAACCAGCTACAAAAGTCACTTCTGGTCGTAGCTGTATCGAAGTGGTGTGTTTTTAGGAAGTCCTTCTGTGATTGGTGGAACTCATGTCTGTTTTGTTTGTGTACGTTTCATTACATGCTGTGAGTTATTGCATTGGTCACTAGGCTGTCTTGAAACCATGAAAAAGCTCTTCAAAGAGACAGACAGGTTGTGTCTGAAATGGCACCTATTCCTTATATAGTATACTACTAATGACCAGGGACCGGCCAGTGCAGTATATAGTATACTACTAATGACCAGGACCCGTCTAGTACAGTATATAGTATACTACTAATGACCAGGACCCATCTAGTACAGTATATAGTATACTACTAATGACCGGGGACCGGCTAGTACAGTATATAGTATACTACTAATGACCAGGGACCGGCTAGTACAGTATATAGTATACTACTAATGACCAGGGACCCGGATAGTACAGTATATATACTACAAATGACCAGGGACCGGCTAGTACAGTATATAGTATATTACTAATGACCAGGGACCGGCTAGTACATCCTATAGTATACTACTATTGACCTAGGCCGGGCTAGTACAGTATATAGTATACTACTAATGACCAGGGACCGGCTAGTACAGTATATAGTATACTACTAATGACCAGGGACCCGGATAGTACAGTTTATACTACAAATGACCAGGGACCGGCTAGTACAGTATATAGTATATTACTAATGACCAGGGACCGGCTAGTACATCCTATAGTATACTACTATTGACCTAGGCCGGGCTAGTACAGTATATAGTATACTACTTTTGACCAGGGCCCATCTAGTACAGTATATAGTATAGCACTTTTGACCAGGGCCCAGATAGTACAGTATATAGTATACTACTTCGTCCAGGGCCTGGCTAGTGCAGTATATAGTATACTACTTTTGACCAGGGCCCTGCTAGTACAGTATATAGTATACTACTTTTGACCAGGGCCCAGATAGTACAGTATATAGTATACTACTTCGACCAGGGCCCTGCTAGTACAGTATATAGTATTCTACATTTGACCAGGGCCTGGATAGTCAGTATATAGTATACTACTTTTGACCAGGGCCCGGCTAGTACAGTATGTAGTATAGTACTTTTGACCAGGGCCCGGCTAGTACAGTATATAGTATAGTACTTTTGACCAGGGCCCGGCTAGTGCAGTATATAGTATACTACTTTTGAGTAGGGTCCGGATAGTGCAGTATATAGTATAGTACTTTTGACCAGGTACCGGCTAGTGCAGTATATAGTATACTACTTTTGACCTGGTACCGGCTAGTACAGTATATAGTATACTACTTTTGACCAGGTACCGGCTAGTACAGTATGTAGTATACTACTTTTGACCAGGTACCGGCTAGTACAGTATGTAGTATACCACTTTTGACCAGGTACCAGCTAGTACAGTATATAGTATACTACTTTTGACCAGGTACCGGCTAGTACAGTATGTAGTATACTACTTTTGACCAGGTACCGGCTAGTACAGTATGTAGTATACCACTTTTGACCAGGTACCGGCTAGTACAGTATGTAGTATACTACTTTTGACCAGGTACCAGCTAGTACAGTATATATTCAATCTCTCCCTGTCTGCACAACGCATCACCGGGGGCAAACTACCTGCCATCCAGGACACCTATAGAACCCGATGTCACAGGAAGACCAAAAAGATCATCAAGGACAACAACCACCCGAGCCACTGCCTGTTCACCCCGCTGCCATACAGAAGGCGAGGTCAGTACAGGTTCATCAAAGCTGGGGCCGAGAGACTGAAAAACAGCTTCTATCTCAAGGCCATCAGACTGTTAAACAGCCATCACTAACACAGAGAGGCTGCTGCCAACATACTGACTTGAAATCATTGGTCACTTTAATAAATAGATCACTAGTCACTTTACTAATGCCATTTTAATAATGATGTTTACATATCTTGCATTACTCATCCCATATGTATATACTGTATTTTATACCATCTATTGCATCTTTTCTATGCCGCTCGGTCATTGCTCATCCAAATATTTATATGTACATATTCTTATTCAGTGCCTTTACTTAGATTTGTGTGTATAAGGTAGTAGTTGTGGAATTGTTAGATTACTTGTTGGTTATTACTGCACTGTCGGAACTAGAGGCACAAGCATTTCACTACACTCGCATTAACATCTGCTAACAATGTGTATGTGACAAATACTATTTGTTCAACTGGAAATTCCAGGTGATTCACGCCTGTCTATTCACAATGTCAGCTAAGAGCCACGCACAACATACACAAACAAACTCATTACATGAACAAAACATACAATTTCACGTCACATAATTAAGCAGGAAATGTGGGTGTATCTCCCAAATGAATTCCTATCATTAAAGGGCCAGAACAAGAGACTGAAAGAGCTTTGTCAAAATCTTCTGATAGTTTCTAATTGTTATTTTTCTGCTTCCTGAAGTAATGAGTAAGCTGCACACTAAAACAACGTGAGCTAAATGACAGTAAATGATGAGTAATTCTGCTAGCCAGGGACGGTAACCAGCTCTACCGTCAGCCCTGTTTGTTAACACAGGGACTTTGTCCCAAATGGAACCATATTCCCTACATAGTGCACTACTTTAAAGGCAAAGGCTCTGGTCAAAAGGAGTGCACTACATATGGAATAGGGTAGCAATTGGGACACACACAGGAACAATAGAGCTGCCTACTTCTCTGATAGACACCTCAAGGCTACAATTATCAAGAAAGGTTTCAAGAAAATAAACCAAAAAGGAGCCATAAAATTTACATATTATATTTTTCTCATTATGGTCTATATAGACTATTGTCTCCTCATTAGGGTCTATATAGACTGTTGTCTCCTCATTAGGGTCTATATAGACTGTTGTCTCCTCATTAGGGTCTATATAGACTGTTGTCTCCTCATTAGGGTCTATATAGACTGTTGTCTCCTCATTAGGGTCTATATAGACTGTTGTCTCCTCATTAGGGTCTATATAGACTATTGTCTCCTCATTAGGGTCTATATAGACTGTTGTCTTCTCATTAGGGTCTATATAGACTGTTGTCTCCTCATTAGGGTCTATATAGACTATTGTCTCCTCATTAGGGTCTATATAGACTGTTGTCTTCTCATTAGGGTCTATATAGACTGTTGTCTCCTCATTATGGTCTATATAGACTGTTATCTCCTCATTATGGTCTATATAGACTGTTATCTCCTCATTAGGGTCTATATAGACTGTTGTCTCCTCATTAGGGTCTATATAGACTGTTGTCTCCTCATTATGGTCTATATAGACTGTTGTGTCCTCATTAGGGTCTATATAGACTGTCGTCTCCTCATTATGGTCTATATAGACTGTTGTCTCCTCATTATGGTCTATATAGACTGTTGTCTCCTCACTGGGGTCTATATAGACTGTTGTCTCCTCATTATGGTCTATATAGACTGTTGTCTCCTCACTGGGGTCTATATAGACTGTTGTCGCCTCATTAGGGTCTATATAGACTGTTGTCTCCTCATTAGGGTCTATATAGACTGTTGTCTCCTCATTAGGGTCTATATAGACTGTTGTCTCCTCATTATGGTCTATATAGACTATTGTCTCCTCATTAGGGTCTATATAGACTGTTGTCTCCTCATTAGGGTCTTTCAATCAATCAATAAACGTTATTTATATAGCCCTTCTTACATCAGCTGATATCTCAAAGTGCTGTACAGAACCCCAGCCTAAAACCCAAACAGCAAGCAATGCAGGTGTAGAAGAACGGTGGCTAGGAAAAACTCCCTAGAAAGGCCAAAACCTAGGAAGAAACCTAGAGAGGAACCAGGCTATGAGGGGTGGCCAGTCCTCTTCTGGCTGTGCCGGGTGGAGATTATAACAGAACATGGCCAAGATGTTCAAATGTTCATAAATGATCAGCATGGTCAAATAATAATAATCACAGTGGTTGTAGAGGGTGCAACAGGTCAGCACCTCAGGAGTAAATGTCAGTTGGCTTTTCATAGCTGATCTAAAACTGTTGTCTCCTCATTACGGTCTGTATAGACTGTTGTCTCCTCATTACGGTCTATATAGACTGTAGTCTCCTCACTAGGGTCTATATAGACTGTTGTCTCCTCATTATGGTCTATATAGACTGTTGTCTCCTCATTAGGGTCTATATAGACTGTTGTCTCCTCATTATGGTCTATATAGACTGTTGTCTCCTCATTAGGGTCTATATAGACTGTTGTCTTCTCATTAGGGTCTATATAGACTGTTTTCTTCTCATTAGGGTCTATATAGACTGTTGTCTCCTCATTATGGTCTATATAGACTGTTGTCTCCTCATTATGGTCTATATAGACTATTGTCTCCTCACTAGGGTCTATATAGACTGTTGTCTTCTCATTAGGGTCTATATAGACTGTTGTCTCCTCATTATGGTCTATATAGACTGTTGTCTCCTCATTAGGGTCTATATAGACTGTTGTCTTCTCATTAGGGTCTATATAGACTGTTGTCTCCTCATTAGGGTCTATATAGACTGTTGTCTCCTCATTAGGGTCTATATAGACTGTTGTCTCCTCATTATGGTCTAAATAGACTGTTGTCTCCTCATTAGGGTCTATATAGACTGTTGTCTTCTCATTAGGGTCTATATAGACTGTTGTCTCCTCATTAGAGTCTATATAGACTGTTGTCTCCTCATTATGGTCTATATAGACTGTTGTCTCCTCACTAGGGTCTATATAGACTGTTGTCTCCTCATTATGGTCTAAATAGACTGTTGTCTCCTCATTAGGGTCTATATAGACTGTTGTCTCCTCATTAGGGTCTATATAGACTGTTGTCTCCTCATTATGGTCTATATAGACTGTTGTCTCCTCACTAGGGTCTATATAGACTGTTGTCTCCTCATTATGGTCTAAATAGACTGTTGTCTCCTCATTAGGGTCTATATAAACTGTTGTCTCCTCATTAGGGTCTATATAGACTGTTGTCTCCTCACTAGGGTCTATATAGACTTTTGTCTCCTCATTAGGGTCTATATAGACTGTTGTCTCCTCATTATGGTCTATATAGACTGTTGTGTCCTCATTATGGTCTATATAGACTGTTGTCTCCTCATTATTGTCTATATAGACTGTTGTCTCCTCATTATGGTCTATATAGACTGTTGTCTCCTCATTATGGTCTATATAGACTGTTGTCTCCTCATTATTGTCTATATAGACTGTTGTCTCCTCATTATGGTCTATAAAGACTGTTGTCTCCTCATTATGGTCTATATAGACTGTTGTCTCCTCATTATGGTCTATATAGACTGTTGTCTCCTCATTATGGTCTATATAGACTGTTGTCTCCTCATTAGGGTCTATATAGACTGTTGTCTCCTCATTATGGTCTATATAGACTGTTGTCTCCTCATTAGGGTCTATATGGACTGTTGTCTCCTCATTAGGGTCTATATAGACTGTTGTCTCCTCATTAGGGTCTATATAGACTGTTGTCTCCTCATTAGGGTCTATATAGACTGTTGTCTCCTCACTAGGGTCTATATAGACTGTTGTCTCCTCCTTAGGGTCTATATAGACTGTTGTCTCCTCATTTTGGTCTATATAGACTGTTGTCTCCTCATTAGGGTCTATATAGACTGTTGTCTCCTCATTTTGGTCTATATAGACTGTTGTCTCCTCACTAGGGTCTATATAGACTGTTGTCTCCTCACTATGGTCTATATAGACTGTTGTCTCCTCATTATGGTCTATATAGACTGTTGTCTCCTCATTATTGTCTATATAGACTGTTGTCTCCTCATTATGGTCTATATAGACTGTTGTCTCCTCATTATGGTCTATATAGACTGTTGTCTCCTCATTATGGTCTATATAGACTGTTGTCTCCTCATTATGGTCTATATAGACTGTTGTCTCCTCATTAGGGTCTATATAGACTGTTGTCTCCTCATTATGGTCTATATAGACTGTTGTCTCCTCATTAGGGTCTATATGGACTGTTGTCTCCTCATTAGGGTCTATATAGACTGTTGTCTCCTCATTAGGGTCTATATAGACTGTTGTCTCCTCATTAGGGTCTATATAGACTGTTGTCTCCTCACTAGGGTCTATATAGACTGTTGTCTCCTCCTTAGGGTCTATATAGACTGTTGTCTCCTCATTTTGGTCTATATAGACTGTTGTCTCCTCATTAGGGTCTATATAGACTGTTGTCTCCTCATTATGGTCTATATAGACTGTTGTCTCCTCATTATGGTCTATATAGACTGTTGTCTCCTCATTATTGTCTATATAGACTGTTGTCTCCTCATTATGGTCTATATAGACTGTTGTCTCCTCATTATGGTCTATATAGACTGTTGTCTCCTCATTATGGTCTATATAGACTGTTGTCTCCTCATTATGGTCTATATAGACTGTTGTCTCCTCATTAGGGTCTATATAGACTGTTGTCTCCTCATTATGGTCTATATAGACTGTTGTCTCCTCATTAGGGTCTATATGGACTGTTGTCTCCTCATTAGGGTCTATATAGACTGTTGTCTCCTCATTAGGGTCTATATAGACTGTTGTCTCCTCATTAGGGTCTATATAGACTGTTGTCTCCTCACTAGGGTCTATATAGACTGTTGTCTCCTCCTTAGGGTCTATATAGACTGTTGTCTCCTCATTTTGGTCTATATAGACTGTTTTCTCCTCATTAGGGTCTATATAGACTGTTGTCTCCTCATTTTGGTCTATATAGACTGTTGTCTCCTCACTAGGGTCTATATAGACTGTTGTCTCCTCACTATGGTCTATATAGACTGTTGTCTCCTCATTATGGTCTATATAGACTGTTGTCTCCTCATTATTGTCTATATAGACTGTTGTCTCCTCATTATGGTCTATATAGACTGTTGTCTCCTCATTATGGTCTATATAGACTGTTGTCTCCTCATTATGGTCTATATAGACTGTTGTCTCCTCATTATGGTCTATATAGACTGTTGTCTCCTCATTAGGGTCTATATAGACTGTTGTCTCCTCATTATGGTCTATATAGACTGTTGTCTCCTCATTAGGGTCTATATGGACTGTTGTCTCCTCATTAGGGTCTATATAGACTGTTGTCTCCTCATTAGGGTCTATATAGACTGTTGTCTCCTCATTAGGGTCTATATAGACTGTTGTCTCCTCACTAGGGTCTATATAGACTGTTGTCTCCTCCTTAGGGTCTATATAGACTGTTGTCTCCTCATTTTGGTCTATATAGACTGTTGTCTCCTCATTAGGGTCTATATAGACTGTTGTCTCCTCATTTTGGTCTATATAGACTGTTGTCTCCTCATTAGGGTCTATATAGACTGTTGTCTCCTCATTTTGGTCTATATAGACTGTTGTCTCCTCATTAGGGTCTATATAGACTGTTGTCTCCTCACTAGGGTCTATATAGACTTTTGTCTCCTCATTAGGGTCTATATAGACTGTTGTCTCCTCATTATGGTCTATATAGACTGTTGTGTCCTCATTATGGTCTATATAGACTGTTGTCTCCTCATTATTGTCTATATAGACTGTTGTCTCCTCATTATGGTCTATATAGACTGTTGTCTCCTCATTATGGTCTATATAGACTGTTGTCTCCTCATTATTGTCTATATAGACTGTTGTCTCCTCATTATGGTCTATATAGACTGTTGTCTCCTCATTATGGTCTATATAGACTGTTGTCTCCTCATTATGGTCTATATAGACTGTTGTCTCCTCATTATGGTCTATATAGACTGTTGTCTCCTCATTAGGGTCTATATAGACTGTTGTCTCCTCATTATGGTCTATATAGACTGTTGTCTCCTCATTAGGGTCTATATGGACTGTTGTCTCCTCATTAGGGTCTATATAGACTGTTGTCTCCTCATTAGGGTCTATATAGACTGTTGTCTCCTCATTATGGTCTATATAGACTGTTGTCTCCTCACTAGGGTCTATATAGACTGTTGTCTCCTCCTTAGGGTCTATATAGACTGTTGTCTCCTCATTTTGGTCTATATAGACTGTTGTCTCCTCATTAGGGTCTATATAGACTGTTGTCTCCTCATTATGGTCTATATAGACTGTTGTCTCCTCACTAGGGTCTATATAGACTGTTGTCTCCTCACTAGGGTCTGTGCAGTGCTTTCAGAAAGTACTCAGTCCCCTTCAGTTTCCACATTTTTTTACTGTTAGGAATTTTGTTGATAATATTTAAAACAATTTCTAGATTTAGATAAAGTTACAACTAATTGAACTCTGCACGCCTGGTGAAAAGAGATTTGTGTTGTGGGTTATAAAGTAAGCAGAAAGGGTCGTTAAACTATGGTTGAACTGACCCAACTTAGCCCTGAGATGTTTAGATAAGGCTGTGGGTAACTTTTTAGGTCTTCCATTATCTTGAGTTGTCTGCTGAAGTGGTAATAAATTATAGTGAGCCTTCAGGATAAATGATTATATTGTGTGTCATGTGTGTGCGCTGGGAAGTTGGAATGAACTTTTGAACCTATTTTATATAGGCCTTATTTACACCTTTAGACCTTATTTACATAAGTATTCAGACTGTTTGCTATGAGAATCGAAATTTAACTCAGGTGCATTCTGTTTCCATTGATCATCCTTGAGATGTTTCTACAACTTGAACAGAGTCCACCTGTGGTAAATTCAATTGATTAGACATGATTTGGAAAGGCACAAATGTGACTATATATATATATTTTTTAATTCATCCAGCCAACTAAACAGAACTGTGGGAATCAATGGAGTTGAGATTTTTATTTTATTTATTTTATTTCCCCTTTATTTAATCTTGGCGCACGTATCCCTTTAACGGGATCATTTTCGTAAACAACCTCTGAATTGCAGAGCGCCAAATTTAAAAAAAATTACTAAAAATATTTATTTTCATGAAATCACATGTGAAATATACCAAAACACAGTTTAGCTTGTTGTTAATCCACCTGTCGTGTCAGATTTGAAAATATGCTTTACAGCGAAAGCAATACAAGCGTTTGTGAGTTTATCGATCACTGGACAAAACATTACGAACAGCTATTTAACCAGGTAGGCTAGTTGAGAACAAGTTCTCATTTGCAACTGCGACCTGGCCAAGATAAAGAAAAGCAGTTCGACACATAAAACAACACAGAGTTACACATGGAATAAACAAACATACAATCAATAATACAGTAGAACAAGTATATACACAGCATGTGCAAATGAGGTAGGATAAGGGAAGTAAGGCAATAAATAGGCCATGGTGGCAAAGTAATTACAATATAGCAATTAAACACTGGAATGGTAGGATGTGCAGAAGATGAATGTGCAAGTAGAGATACTGGGGTGCAAAAGAGAAAGAGAAATAAATACAGTATGGGGATGAGGTAGATTGGATGGGCTGTTTACAGATGGGCTATGTACAGGTGCAGTGATCTGTGAGCTGCTCTGACAGCTGGTGCTTAAAGCTAGTGATTGAGGTTAGAGTCTCCAGCTTCAGAGATTTTTGAAGTTCGTTCCAGTCATTGGCAGCAGAGAACTGGAAGGAGAGGCGGCCAAAGGAAGAATTGGCTTTTGGGGGTGACCAGTGAGATATACCTGCTGGAGCACGTGCTACGGGTGGGTGCTGCTATGGTGACCAGTGAGCTGAGATAAGGCGGGGCTTTACCTAGCAGAGACTTGTAGATGACCTGGAGCCAGTGGGTTTGGCGACGAGTATGAAGTGAGGGCCAGCCAACGAGAGCGTACAGGTCACAGTGGTGGGTAGTATATGGGGCTTTGGTGACAAAACGGATGGCACTGTGGTAGACTGCATCCAATTTGTTGAGTAGAGTGTTGGAGGCTATTTTGTAAATGTCATCGCCGAAGTCGAGGATCGGTAGGATGGTCAGTTTGACGAGGGTATGTTTGGCAGCATGAGTGAAGGATGCTTTGTTGCGAAATAGGAAGCCGATTCTAGATTTAATTTTGGATTGGAGATGCTTAATGTGAGTCTGGAAGGAGAGTTTACAGTTTACAGCCTAGCCAGACACCTAGGTATTTGTAGTTGTCCACATATTCTAAGTCAGAACCGTCCAGAGTAGTGATGCTGAACGGGCGGGCGCAGGCAGCAATCGGTTGAAGAGCATGCATTTAGTTTTACTTGCATTTAAGAGCAGTTGGAAGCCACGGAAGGAGAGTTGTATGGCATTGAAGCTCGTCTGGAGGTTAATTAACACAGTGTCAAAAGAGGGGCCAGATGTATACAGAAGGGTGTCGTCTGTGTAGAGGTGGATCAAAGAATCACCAGCAGCAAGAGCGACATCATTGATATATACAGAGAAAAGAGTCGGCCTGAGAATTGAACCCTGTGGCACCCCCATAGAGACTGCCAGAGGTCCGGACAACAGGCCCTCCGATTTGACACACTGAACTCTATCAGTGAAGTAGTTGGTGAACCAGGCGAGGCAGTCATTTGAGAAACCAAGGTTGTTGAGTCTGCCAATAAGAATGTGGTGATTGACAGAGTCGAAAGCCTTGGCCAGGTTGATGAATACGGCTGCACAGTATTGTCTCTTATCGATGGCGGTTATGATATCGTTTAGGACCTTGAGCGTTGCTGAGGTGCACCCATGACCAGCTTGGAAACCAGATTGCATAGCGGAGAAGGTACGGTGGGATTCGAAATGGTCGGTAATCTGTTTGTTAACTTGGCTTTTGAAGACCATAGAAAGACAGGGTAGGATAGATATAGGTCTGTAGCAGTTTTAGTCTAGAGTGTCTCCCCCTTTGAAGAGGGGGATGACTGCGGCTGCTTTCCAATCTATGGGAATCTCAGACGATACGAAAGAGAGGTTGAACAGGCTAATAATAGGGGTTGCAACAATTTCGGCAGATAATTTTAGAAGGAGAGGGTCCAGATTGTCTAGCCCGGCTGATTTGTAGGGGTCCAGATTTTGCAGCTCTTTCAGAACATCAGCTGACTGGATTTGGGTGAAGGAGAAATGGGGGAGGCTTGGGTGAGTTGCTGTGGGGGGTGGAGGGCTGTTGACCGGAGTAGGGGTATCCAGGTGGAAAGCATGGCCAGCCGTAGAAAAATGCTTATTAAAATTCTCAGTTATATTGGATTTATTGGTGGTGACATTGTTTCCTAGCCTGTCTAGGACTGGGGTTCCGCTATTCCACTGAAAAGGCAGCGCGCGATTTAACTTTCACACATTAACAAGTCCAATACAGCAAATAAAAGATAAACATCTTGTGAATCCAGCCAACATGTCCGATTTTTTAAATGTTTTACAGCGAAAACACCACGTATATTTATATTAGCTCACCACCAAATCCAAAAAAGCACAGACATTTCTTTCACAGCACAGGTAGCTTATACAAAACCCACAAATAGAGATAGAATTATTCACTAACCTTGGAAAATCTTCATTAGATGAGACATATAACATCATGTTACACAATACATTTATGTTTTGTTCGATAATGTGCATATATATATATATTAAAAAAATCTCCGTTTACATTGGCGCGTTATGTGCAGTAATGTTTTGATTCCAAAACATCTGGTGATTTTGCAGAAATACTCATAATAAACATTGATAAAAGATGCAAGTGTTATTCACATAATTAAAGATAAACTTATCCTCTATGCAACCGCTGTGTCAGATTTCAAAATAAACTTTACAGAAAAAGATTAATCTGAGAACGGCGCCCAGAGCCCCAACCAGCCAAAGAAATAGTCACCATTTTGGCGTCAACAAAAGCTACAAAAACACTATAAATATGCACTTACCTTCTAATAACTTCATCAGATGGCACTTCCAGGATTCCCAGAACGACAATAAATGACTGAAAAGTTCCATAAAGCCCATCATTTAGCCACTTGTTGTTAGCATGTTCATCCCAGGAATCCATTTTCATGACGCACGAGCAAACCTCCAGACAAAAACTCAAAAAAGTTCCGTTACAGGTCGTAGAAACAAGTCAAATAATGTTTGCGATTCATATTTAGTATGTGTTTTACATTAATCATCAATAAGGATCCAACCGGAGAATTTCATTGTCTGAAGAAAGAGCATTGGAACCAGAGCTCTCTCTCTCGCTCGCGCGCAAATCCTGACTGAGAATTCTGACGACCACTCACTAGAACAGCTCCCATGAGCCCCTCCTTTATAGTAGAATAATAAGACTAAAATCTAAAGACGGCGACATCTAGTGGAAGCCCTAGGCAGTGTTTGTTCAGCCATATCTACAATGGGTCTCATTTGACACTGTTTTGAAAATCGAGTTCTCATTTCCTGTTTTGACTTCTTCTCAGGTTTTTGTCTGCCAAATCAGTTCTGTTATACTTACAGAAATAATTCAAACAGTTTTAGAAACTTCAGAGTGTTTTCGATACAATAGTAATAATAATATGCATGTATTACCTTCTGGGACAGAGTAGGAGGAAATTTCGTTTGGGCACGCAATTTGTTCAAAGTCGAAATGCTGCCCCCTATCCCGATGAAGCTAGCCTCAGTGCAGTGGACAGCTGGGAGGAGGTGCTCTTATTCTCCATGGACTTTACAGTGTCCCAGAACTTTTTGGAGTTAGAGCTACAGGATGCAAATTTCTGCTTTGAGCTAGCCTTAGCTAGCCTTAGCTTTCCTAACTGCCTGTGTATATTTGTTCCTGACTTCCCTGAAAAGTAGCATATCACGGGGGCTATTCGATGCTAATGCAGAACGCCACAGGATGTTTTTGTGCTGGTCAAGGGCAGTCAGGTCTGGAGTGAACCAAGGGCTATATCTGTTCCTGGTTCAATTTTTTTTGAAAGGGGCATGCTTATTTAAGATGGTGAGGTAGGCACTTTTAAAGAATAACCAGGCATCCTCTACTGACGGGATGAGGTCAATAATCTTCCAGGATACCCGGGCCAGGTCGATTAGAAAGACCTGCTCGCTGAAGTGTTTTAGGGAGCATTGGACAGTGATGAGGGGTGGTCGTTTGACCGCAGACCCATTACGGATGCAGGCAATGAGGCAGTGATTGCTGAGATCTTGGTTGAAAACAGCAGAGATGTATTTGGAGGGCAAGTTGGTTAGGATGATATCTATGAGGGAGCCCGTGTTTACGGATTTGGGGTTGTACCTAGTGGGTTCATTGATCCTTTGTGTGAGATTGAGGGCATTAAGCTTCGATTGTAGGATGGCCGGGGTGTTAAGCATGACACAGTTTAGGTCACCTAGCAGCACGAGCTCTGAAGATAGATGTGGGGCAATCAGTTCACATATGGTGTCCAGGGCACAGCTGGGGGCAGAGGGTGGTCTATAGCAAGCGGCAACAGTGAGTGACTTGTTTCTGGAAAGGTGGATTTTTGTTTGAATTGTTTGAATTGTTTGGGTACAGACCTGGATAGTAAGACAGAACTCTGCAGGCTATCTCTGCAATAGATTGCAACACCGCCCCCTTTGGCAGATCTATCTTGTCGGAAAATGATATAGTTAGGGATGGAAATTTCAGGGGTTTTGGTGGTCTTCCTAAGCCAGCTTAACCTCTACATCACCAGAGGAACTGAGAAGGAGTAGGATAAGGGTACGGCTAAAGGCTATAAGAACTGGTCGTCTAGTGCGTTCGGAACAGAGAGTAAAAGGAGCCGGTTTCTGGGCGCGATAGAATAGATTCAAGGCATAATGTACAGACAGAGGTATGGTAGGATGTGAGTATATTGGAGGTAAACCAAGGCATTGAGTAATGATGAGGAGAGATATTGTCTCTAGAGACGTTTAAACCAGGTGATGTCACCGCATATGTGGGAGGTGGAACTAAATGGTTGGTTAAGGCATATTGAGCAGGGCTAGAAGCTCTACAGTGAAATTAGACAGTAATCACTAACCAGGACAGTAATGGACAAGGCATATTGATATTAGGGAGAGGCATGCGTAGCCGGGTGATCAATAAGGGTCCAGTGAGAGGCGATTCAGACAGCTAGCAGGCCGGGGATAGCAAGCTAGCAGAAGGGCCTTAGAGGGACGTCTCGACGGAGGAAAGTCTGTTTTGGCCTCCGCGTGCGGTGACGTCGATTGACCAGTCGTGATGGATTAGTAGGGTTCCGAGTAGCAGAGGGTTCCAAGTCCAATTGTCAAAATAGGTATAATGGCCCAAGAAATTGTCCGATGGATCTATACAGCTAACAGTCCAATATGCTCTAGACAGCTAGCGGGCCGCGGCTAGCAGCTAGCGGGCCGCAGATGGGCATTCAGGGGACGTCGCGATGTAGAGGCCAGTTGAGTACCCCCTCGAGCAGATTACATCGTAGTCCAGTCGTGAAGGGTCGGCGGGGTTCCGTGCCACATACCTGCAGTAGAAGGGGTCTGGGTATTGTAGCCCAGTAGTGGCTGATGGGCCTGTTTAGCTAGCCGGGAGAAAGGGCCTAGCATGGGCTAGCTCCAGGCACATTGTTGTATTTTACCTTTATTTAACTAGGCAAGTCAGTTAAGAACAAATTCTTATTTTCAATGATGGCCTAGGAACAGTGGGTTAACTGCCTAGTTCAAGAGCAGAACGACAGATTTGTACCTTGTCAGCTCGGGATTTCGAACTTGCAACCATTCTAGCCCAACACTCTAACCACTAGGCTAGGCTACCCTGCCGCTTGCTTCGGGACCGACGTTAGCCATGAGTAGTCACTCGGATGGCAGCTAGCTATTTGCGATGGTCCAGAGCTTGCGGTTGGAATCCGGGTTTATGGAGAGAAAATAGGTCCGTATGCTCTGGTTTGAGTCGCATTGTACAAACTGGCGAGAGCTTTTCGAGCTAAAGGTTAGCTAGTAGCTAGTGAGCTGGCTAGCTTCTGTTGGGGCATTCTGGTTCCGAGATAAATTAAAATACCTTAGAAAAAACAGATCCACATCACATTAGGTGAGGCGGGTTGCAGGAGAGTATTTTGAAGTTTATGTTTAGAAAAAAATATAAAAAAGATATGTGAAGTAAAAGATATAAAAATACATATACATGGGACACGACAAGACGAAGGACAAAGACGTCTGACTGCTACGCCATCTTGGATATCAATATAATGGTCCCACAGTTGACAGGCCACGTCAGAGCAAAGGAATTGTCCGTAGATCTCCTAGACAGGATTGTGTCGAAGCACAGATCTGGGGAAGGGTACCAAAACATTTCTGCAGCATTGAAGGTCCCCAAGAACACAGTGGCCTCCATCATTCTTAAATGGAAGAAGTTTGGAACCACCAAGACTCTTCCTAGAGCTGGCCACCAGGCCAAACTGAGCAATCGGGGGGGAAGGACCTTGGTCAGGGAGGTGACCAAGAACCCAATGGTCACTGACAGAGCTCTAGAGTTCCTCTGTGGATATGGGAGAACCTTCCAGAAGGACAACCATCTCTGCAGCACTCCACCAAATCAGGCCTTTATGGTAGAACGGAAAGACAGAAGCCCCTCCTCAGTAAAAAGGCACATAACAGCCCTCTTGGAGTTTGCCAAAAGGCACCTAAAGGACTCTCAGACCATGAGAAACAAGATTCTCTGGTCTGGTAAAATCAAGATTGAACTCTTTGACCTGAATGCCAAGCGTCACGCCCTACGGTGAAGTATGATGCTGGCAGCATCATGCTGTTGGGATGTTTTTCAGCAGCAGGGAGTGGGAGAGTAGTCAGGATCAAGGGAAACATGAACGGAGAAAAGTACAGAGAGATCTTTGATGAAAACCTGGTCCAGAGCGATCAGGACCTCAGACTGGGGTGAAGGTTCACCTTCTAACAGGACACGGACCATAAGCACACAGTCAAGACAACACAGGTTTGGCTTTGGGACAAGTCTCTGAATGTCCTTGAGTGGCCCAGACCAGAGCCTGGATTGAACCCGATCGAACATCTCTGGAGAGACCTGGAAACAGCTGTGCAGCAACATTCCTTATCCAACCTGACAGAGCTTGAGAGGATCTGCAGAGAAGAATGGAGAAACTCCACAAATACAGGTGTGCCAAGTTTGTAGAGTCCTAGCCAAGAACACTCAAGGCTGTAATTGCAGCCAAAGGTACTACAACAAAGTAGTGTTCAAAGGCTCTGAATACTTATGTAAATGTGATATTTCCAGTTTTTATTTTTAATAAATTTGCTAAAATTTTGAAAATCATGTTTTTACTTTGTTATTATGGGGTATTGTGTGTACATGGGTGAGCATACTATATTTAATCAATTTTAGAATAAGGCTGTAACGTAACAAAATGTGGAAAAAGTCAAGTGGTCTGAATTTTTCTGAACGCACTCTATAGACTGTCTCCTCACTAGGGTCTATATAGACTGTTGTCTCCTCATTATGGTCTATATAGACTGTTGTCTTCTCATTAGGGTCTATATAGACTGTTGTCTCCTCATTATGGTCTATATAGACTGTTGTCTCCTCATTAGGGGTCTATATAGACTGCTGTCTTCTCATTAGGGTCTATATAGACTGTTGTCTCCTCACTAGGGTCTATATAGACTGTTGTCTCCTCATTATGGTCTATATAGACTGTTATCTTCTCATTATGGTCTATATAGACTGTTGTCTCCTCACTAGGGTCTATATAGACTGTTGTCTCCTCATTAGGGTCTATATAGACTGTTGTCTCCTCATTATGGTCTATATAGACTGTTGTCTCCTCATTAGGGTCTATATAGACTGTTGTCTCCTCATTAGGGTCTATATAGACTGTTGTCTCCTCATTAGGGTCTATATAGACTGTTGTCTCCTCATTATGGTCTATATAGACTGTTGTCTTCTCATTAGGGTCTATATAGACTGTTGTGTCCTCATTAGGGTCTATATAGACTGTTGTCTCCTCATTATGGTCTATATAGACTGTTGTCTCCTCATTAGGTCTATATAGACTGTTGTCTCCTCATTATGGTCCTATATAGACTGTTGTCTCCTCATTATGGTCTATATAGACTGTTGTCCTCCTCATTATGGTCTATATAGACTGTTGTCTCCTCATTATGGTCTATATAGACTGTTGTCTCCTCATTATGGTCTATATAGACGGTTGTCTCCTCACTAGGGTCTATATAGACTGTATGTCTCCTCATTAGGGTCTATATAGTCCTGTTGTCTCCTCATTAGGGTCTAATATAGTCTGTTGTCTCCTCATTATGGTCTATATAGACTGTTGTCTCCTCATTATGGGTCTATATATACTGTTGTCTCCTCATTAGGGTCTATATAGTCTGTTGTCTCCTCATTATGGTCTATATATACTGTTGTCTCCTCATTAGGGTCTATACAGACTGTTGTCTTCTCATTATGGTCTATATAGCTGTTTGTCTCCTCATTATGGTCTATATAGACTGTTGTCTCCTCATTATGGCCTTACAGACTGTTGTCTCCTCACTAGGGTCTATATAGACTGTTGTCTCCTCATTATGGTCTATAAAGACTGTTGTCTCCTCACTAGGGTCTATATATACTGTTGTCTCCTCATTAGGGTCTATATATAACTGTTGTCTCCTCACTTCGGAGTCTCTATATTACTGTTGTCTCCATATAGACTGTTGTCTCCTCATTAGGGTCTATATATACTGTTGTCTCCTCACTAGGGTCTATATAGACTGTTGTGTCTCATTAGGGTCTATATATACTGTTGTCTCCTCACTAGGGTCTATATAGACTGTTGTGTCCTCATTAGGGTCTATATAGACTGTTGTCTCCTCATTAGGGTCTATATATATCTATATATATATATATCCTGTCTCAGCCTCCAGTATTTATGCTGCAGTAGTTTTGTGTCGGGGGGGCTAGGGTCAGTTGGTTATCTCTGGAGTACTTCTCCTGTCTTATCCAGTGTCCTGTGTGAATTTAAGTATGCTCTCTCTAATTCTCTCCTTCTCTCTTTCTTTCTCTCTCTCGGAGGAAACTGAGCCCTAGGACCATACGTCAGGACTACGGGCATGATGACTCCTTGCTGTCCCCAGTCCACCTGGCCTTGCTGCTGTCCCAGTTTCAACTGTTCTGCCTGCGGTTATGGAACCCCTACCTGTCCCAGACCTGCTGTTTTCAACTCTTAATGATCGGCTATGAAAAGCCAACTGACATTTATTCCTGATTATTATTTGACCATGCTTGTCATTTTATGAACATTTTGAAGATCTTGGCTCTCTCTAATTCTCTCCTTCTCTCTTTCTTTCTCTCTCTCGGAGGAACTGAGCCCTAGGACCATACGTCAGGACTACCGGGCATGATGACTCCTTGCTGTCCCCAGTCCACCTGGCCTTGCTGCTGTCCCAGTTTCAACTGTTCTGCCCTGCGGTTATGGAACCCTACCTGTCCCAGACCTGCTGTTTCAACTCTTAATTATCGGCTATGAAAAGCCAACTGACATTTATTCCTGATTATTATTTGACCATGCTGGTCATTTATGAACATTTGAACATCTTGGCCATGTTCTATTATAATCTCCACCCGGCACAGCCAGAAGAGGACTGGCCACCCCTCATAGCCTGGTTCCTCTCTAGGTTTCTTCCTAGGTTTTGGCCTTTCTAGGGAGTTTTTTCCTAGCCACCGTGCTTCTACACCTGCATTGCTTGCTGTTTGGGGTTTTAGGCTGGGTTTCTGTACAGCACTTCGAGATATTAGCTGATGTACGAAGGGCTATATAAAATAAACTTGATTGATTGATATATAGACTGTTGTCTCCTCATTATGGTCTTTATAGACTGTTATCTCCTCATTATAGTCTATATAGACTGTTGTCGCCTCACTAGGGTCTATATAGACTGTTGTCTCCTCACTAGGGCCTATACAGACTGTTATCTCCTCACTAGGGTCTATATAGACTGCTAGGGCCCAAATAGCCCTTGTCAAAAGTAGTATACTATATACTGCACTAGCCGGTCCCTGGTCATTAGTAGTATATTATATAAGGAATAGGGGCCATTTCAGACACAACCCGTCTGTCTATTTGAAGAGCTTTTTCATGGTTTCAAGACAGCCTAGTGACCAATGCAATAACTCACAGCATGTAATGAAACGTACACAAACAAAACAGACATGAGTTCCACCAAACACAGGAAGTTTGACATGGTATTTGGAGACAGGGAGATCATTCTCGCTAACCCTAAGCCTTTTCCTAACCTTAACCTCATTCTCCTAACCTGCAATGTTAATTCTCCTAACCTGCTGTGTAAATTCTCCTAACCTGCGATGAAAAAGTCAATTCCAGTTATTGATCGAACTGATGTGTTTTTAGGGAATCTCATATGCTAGAATGCGTACAGGGTTCTCTGAAACATGATGACGACAGAGAGGGATTTCAGTCATGTACTGCACACACCACAACCAAGGACAGTGGAATGTTTTGGGTTTGTTTTGTGTTGTAGGAAATAGTAGTGTAGAATGTGTAGTGGATTAACACCCACAACTCTATTTGGGGGCCATAAATAGTTGGATATCGGACAGTTACTTTCCTAATGTAATGATAATAATAAGCAATTTCACAACTCTAAGACAGGGTTATTTTAAAGTGGATGTATTTATTAACCAATAAATATAATTCCAGTATAAAAAACATGTTCTTCAAACATGAACAGATAAATAAAACATGTCAAATGAGGATGAACAAATCCCACTTCCCTTATATGGGGGATTGGAAATGATGCAGACAATTACATTGATAAAAACAACACTCTGCAATATGAAACTGTTCTAAATGATGTAATAATAAATACTACACATCCACTTCCCTTCACGCAGTAATACACCTTTTATCAAATCATTAAACATCCTATTATAAACATTAGTTCACAGTATATTGTATTGTAAACGGCACACATTGTACAGCACAGTCTCTAACCTTCACCCCTCTATCTGTCTGTCCGTCCGTCCATAACTTCCTTCCTTCCTTCCATAACTTCCTTCCTTCCTTCCATAACTTCCTTCCTTCCTTCCTTCCTTCCTTCCTTCCTTCCTTCCTTCCTTCCTTCCTTCCTTCCATACTTCCTTCCTTCCTTCCTTCCTTCCTTCCTTCCTTCCTTCCTTCCTTCCTTCCTTCCTTCCTTCCTTCCTTCCTTCCTTCCTTCCTTCCTTCCTTCCTTCCTTCCTTCCTTCCATCCTTCCATAACTTCCTTCCTTCCATCCTTCCATAACTTCCTTGATCTTTCTTTCATCCTCAATCCATTTAAAATCTTATTTTTTATTCCCTCCCCCAATCCATCCTTTATTATTAATATTATAATTTAATCCTTATTTTACCAGGTAAGTTGACTTAGAACATTACACATACCCAAAGTCAATCAAACCCAAGCATATTAATAATTGGTTCAATCTTGCTTCATTATGGAAAATCACCGGTCGGTCCTGTTTGGTGAATTATCTTCATTACTCAATGAGTATCTCCTACTCTGAAATGGTCAAAATACAGTCTTCTTCTTCTCTGCTCTTCCTCTTCTCGGTTTACAGTACATTGTGCTTCATCCTCCTCAGGAAATTCCGTAGTTTGAGCCTAGTTAGAGAGAGAGAGAGAGAGAGAGAGAGAGAGAGAGAGAGAGAGAGAGAGAGAGAGAGAGAGAGAGAGAGAGAGAGAGAGAGAGAGAGAGAGAGAGAGAGAGAGAGAGAGAGAGAGAGAGAGAGAGAGGAGAGAGAGAGAGAGAGAGAGAGAGAGACACGGACGGACAGAATTACAATTTAGATAATTGAACAGACTTCTGAACCTAAAAAGGAAGCTGTACTAGCTGCATAATACGATCATAATACGATCAACGTAAGGAAACTGTCACCTAAAGTAATACCATCACAGTTCAACAATACAACTGATGAAGAGAGAGATCAAGACCAACAGATATAGTGATACAGAAAAGGGAGAGAGCAGAGAGAGAGAGAGAGAGAGAGAAAGCAGAGTGCAGCAAAAGCAGAGAGAGAGCAACAGAGACAGAACAAAATGAGAGGAAGAGCAGAGTAGCAGAGAAAGGTTTCTCCAGGTTTCTAAATCAGTCTATCAATCCATCCACCTTTGCCTGGGGTACTCACCATGTGTACTGGGTAGTGGTCTGTGTCTGTCTGTTAGCTCCCTTCCACTCTTCCTCCTCTTCCTCCTCCTCCTCTTCCTGTTGTGTGTCTAGTATCTGGTCCCAGATCTCAGTGTTAACCCACAGCGACCCCGACACGGGTGAGGCTGGGCTCGGTGCAGGTGATCCAACGGCACAGGGGGCAGCATACTGTCAGTAGGCAGCTCTGGAGCCTGGACATCGCCTGCAAGCACAGCCCACAGAATGTGTGCTTACAGTGGAGCATCCGAGGGATCTTCTCCCTACGAGAGTAGGGCTGGAGGCAGATGCAGCACTCCATGTCCTCGCTCATCAGACCTGCTGATGGCTGGGGTGTGGATGGATGGATGGATATACGGCTGGAGCACAGAGGAACTCTGGACAGAGAGTCAGTGTCTAGGCAGGAAGACGTGGGGTTTAAACGCTGGTCTGAGGTCAGTGTTCCCCTTGTGAATTCTAAACGTCCTGGTTTGGATTTGATGAGGATGAGCTGATCCTAGATCTGTGCTTAGGAGTGTAGGTCAGGAAGCTGCAAAAGACATTAAGATGTTCAATTAAATTAGATTACTTCATCACTGGCACTATGTAAACATATCTAATGTAATACATATCTTAAATCAACAGGCTGTCAGGTTTTTCTGAAGACATGAAGAACAAAAATATCTTGAAAAATATCACACATTTATAACATCCATAGTTATCAGATATAGACAAACCTTTTCACTTTTATCATTATCAATGAGAGGCAATATTTTACTTACAGGTTCTGGAATATTTTCAGCACAGTGACCAACTATCCGACGACTAAACTTTGTGTGTGAGAGAGAAGAGTGTGTGTGCTCTTATTTTAAGCTTTGGGGGAGGAGACAAAAGGGCGTTATTTTCCCAGAAAGGGCGGGTCTCTCACCTCCTCTACTCTCAGGTGGAGGCAGGAAAGTACCATGGAACGAGTTAAACACTTCTAGGTCACTTCTATAGCATAGTAGGTAACTTCAGGAGAATTGCCAGGGCCGTGTATTGACATTTACAGGGCAGGTGTTCATGTCTACAAAGGGCACGTACGCTGAGGGTACAAACATTAAGAACACCTGCTCTTTCTTTTTACAAAAGGTTTCCTAATGTTTGGTTCACTCAGTGTACGTCCAGTTTATGATGGATCAATCTTTTGTGGGGGAATTTTCACAAGAGAGGGGGTAGCATTTGTAGAACCCCTTCTGTGGACTTGTAGAATCCTTTCTGTGGACTTGCCCTTTCCTGTGGACTTACCCTTTCTGTGGACTTGTAGAACCCTTTCTGTGGACTGTAGACCATGTCTGTGGACTTGTAGAACCCTCTCTGTGGACTTGTAGAACCCTGTCTGTGGACTTGTAGAACCCTCTCTGTGGACTTGTAGAACCCTCTCTGTGGACATTGTAGAACCCTCTCTGTGTACTTGTAGAACCCTCTCTGTGGACTTGTAGGAACTCTCTCTGTGGACTTGTAGAACCCTCTCTGTGGACTTGTAGAACCCTCTCTGTGGACTTGTAGAACCCTCTCTGTGGACTTGTAGAACTCTCTCTGCGGACTTGTAGAACCCTCTCTGTGGACTTGTAGAACCCTCTCTGTGGACTTGTAGAACACTCTCTGTGGGACTTGTAGAACCCTCTCTGTGGACTTGTAGAACCCTCTCTGTGGACTTGTAGAACCCTCTCTGTGGACTTGTAGAACCATCTCTGTGGACTTGTAGAACCCTCTCTGTGGACTTGTAGAACACTCTCTGTGGACTTGTAGAACCCTCTCTGTGGACTTGTAGAAGCCTCTCTGTGTACGTTCCTGGTTATTGTAGTGTTTATGTACAGAATCATTTCAGTGGAAGCCATAACTCTTATAGATTAGAGACAGTGACAGTTCAATGGAAGTAGTTGTTGAACTTCTCCTTAACCTTTAATGACTCACTTATCTTACAGTATATGGTATACCTGTATATTGTGGATGACGTTTGTTATAGTTCATATGGATCCCAGGACTCCATGGAAATGTCAGGTGTTAATGAGTGAGTGGGCTATCCAGTAGTTTTACCATAAAAAATCTGATGACTTGATGGATGAATGAAGACACCAATCAGGAGAGTTTCAGGCTGCTGTGTTGTTATTGTTTTAAAGTCACGTGTTTCTAATAAAATCAAGTCACAAGTTCAGTGGAAACCTTGTAAACAACCTCCCAACCAGTCAATTAGAAAACAGTCTCCCTGTTGAAACTTGGAAATAAACCGGATTGATTATGAAATCACAATTTGTGACGGCTTACTATTTGTTGAACTGGAAATTCCAGGTGATTCACACCTGTCTATTCACAATGTCAGCTAAGAGCCACGCACAACAGACACACAAACAAACACAAAGTAAAAAGAACCACCAAACATTTGTTCTTTAAAATCGTCACATAATTAAGCAGGAAATGTGGATGTATCTCCCAAATGAATTCCTATCATTAAAGGGCCAGAACAAGAGACTGAAAGAGCTTTGTCAAAGTCTTCTGATAGTTTCTAATTGTTATTTTTCTGCTTCCTGAAGTAATGAGTAAGCTGCACACTAAAACAACGTGAGCTAAATGACAGTAAATGATGAGTAATTCTGCTAGCCAGGGACGGTAACCAGCTCTACCGTCAGCCCTGTTTGGAAACACAGGGACTTTGTCCCAAATGGAACCATATTCCCTACTTAGTGCACTACTTTAAAGGCAAAGGCTCTGGTCAAAAGGAGTGCACTACATATGGAATGGGGTAGCAATTGGGACACACACAGGGACAACAGAGCTGCCTACTTCTCTGATAGACACCTCAAGGCTACAATTATCAAGAAAAGTAAAATAAACCAAAAAGGAGCCATAAAATATACATATTGAACAAAGTTTATATATACAGGGCTGTTGTCTCCTCATTATGGCCTATATAGACTGTTGTCTCCTCATTAGGGTCTATATAGACTGTTGTCTCCTCATTAGGGTCTATATAGACTGTTGTCTCCTCATTAGGGTCTATATAGACTGTTGTCTCCTCATTAGGGTCTATATAGACTGTTGTCTCCTCATTATGGTCTATATAGACTGTTGTCTCCTCATTATGGTCTATATAGACTGTTTTCTCCTCATTATGGTCTATATAGACTGTTGTCTCCTCATTAGGGTCTATATAGACTGTTGTCTCCTCATTATGGTCTAAATAGACTGTTGTGTCCTCATTAGGGTCTATATAGACTGTTGTCTCCTCATTAGGGTCTATATAGACTGTTGTCTCCTCATTATGGTCTATATAGACTGTTGTCTCCTCATTAGGGTCTATATAGACTGTTGTCTCCTCATTATGGTCTATATAGACTGTTGTCTCCTCATTAGGGTCTATATAGACTGTTGTCTCCTCACTAGGGCCTATATAGACTGTTGTCTCCTCATTAGGGTCTATATAGACTGTTGTCTCCTCATTAGGGTCTATACAGACTGTTGTTGCTATACTAGTCAGCTAAGTCCATTGGATGTTTAAACATATTGGTCTCTAAATCCCTGTATAACCACAGTTAGGGAGACTCACGAAGCCGAACTGAATTGATTGGCTCATGGGTTGACTGACAACAAACACAACCCAGGACGTGTCAACTCATGTCGCCATCTGTCTGAAATGGCATGCTATTCCCTGTACAGTATAATGTGCTATTCGGTCCCTGGTCAAAAGTAGTATACTATATACTGTACTAGCCGGTCCCTGGTCAAAAGTAGTATACTGTATACTGTACTAGCCGGTACCTGGTCAAAAGTAGTATACTATATACTGTACTAGCCGGGCCCTGTTCATTAGTAGTATACTATATATTGTACCAGATGGTCCCTGGTCAAAAGTAGTATACTATATACTGCACTAGCCGGTACCTGGTCAAAAGTACTATACTATATACTGCACTATCCGGAAACTACTCAAAAGTAGTATACTATACTGTACTAGCCGGGCCCTGGTCAAAAGTACTATACTATATACTGTACTAGCCGGTCCCTTGTCAAACGTAGTATACTATATACTGCACTATCCGGGCCCTGGTCAAAAGTAGTATACTATATACTGTACTAGCCGGTCCCTGGTTGAAGTAGTATACTATATACTGTACTATCCGGTCCCTGGTCAAAAGTAGTATACTATATACTGTACTAGATGGGCCCTGGTCAAAAGTAGTATACTATATAATGTACTAGTCGGGCCCTGGTCAAAAGTAGTATACTATATACTGTACTATCTGTCCCTGGTCATTAGTAGTATACTATATAAGGAATAGGTGCCATTTCAGACACAACCTGTCTGTCTATTTGAAGAGCTTTTTCATGGTTTCAAGACAGCCTAGTGACCAATGCAATAACTCACAGCATGTAATGAAACGTACACAAACAAAACAGACATGAGTTCCACCAATCACAGAAGGACTTCCTAAAAACACACCACTTCGATACAGCTACGACCAGAAGTGACTTTGTAGCTGGTTAGGAGAGCATTCTCGCTAACCCTAAGCCTTTTCCTAACCTTAACCTTATTCCCCTAACCTGCAAAGTTAATTCTCCTAACCTGCAAAGTTAATTCTCCTAACCTGCAAAGTTAATTCTCCTAACCTGCTATGTAAATTTCCTAACCTGCTATGAAAAAGTAAATTCCAGTTATTGATCGAACTGACGTGTTTTTAGGGAATCTCATATGCTAGAATGCGTACAGGGTTCTCTGAAACATGATGACGACAGAGAGGGATTTCAGTCATGTACTGCACACACCACAACCAAGGACAGTGGAATGTTTTGTGTTTGTTTTGTGTTGTAGGAAATAGTAGTGTAGAATGTGTAGTGGATTAACACCACAACTCTATTTGGGGGCCATAAATAGTTGGATATCGGACAGTTACTTTCCTAATGTAATGATAATAATAAGCAATTTCACAACTCTAAGACAGGGTTATTTTAAAGTGGATGTATTTATTAACCAATAAATATAATTCCAGTATAAAAAACATGTTCTTCAAACAGAACAGATAAATAAAACATGTCAAATGAGGATGAACAAATCCCACTTCCCTTATATGGGGGATTGGAAATGATGCAGACAATTACATTGATAAAAACAACACTCTGCAATATGAAACTGTTCTAAATGAGTAACAATAAATACTACACATCCACTTCCCTTCATGCAGTAATACACCTTTTATCAAATCATTAAACATCTATTAGAAACATAGTTCACAGTATATTGTATTGTAAACGGCACACATTGTACAGCATACAGTCTCTAACCTTCACCCTCTATCTGTCTGTCTGTCTGTCTCGCCGATCCCGAGGTCCAACTACGAGCTTTTTAACTGCAGCAACTTTAAGAACGCTATTGGAGCTGGAATTACCGCGGCTGCTGGCACCAGACTTGCCTCCAATGGATCCCGTTAAAGGATTTAAAGTGTACTCATTCCAATTACAGGGCCTCGAAAGGGTCCTGTATTGTTATTTTTCGTCACTACCTCCCCGAGTCGGGAGTGGGAATTTGCGCGCCTGCTGCCTTCCTTGGATGTGGTAGCCTTTCTCAGGCTCCCTCTCGGAATCGAACCCTGATTCCCCGTTACCCGTGGTCACCATGGGGGCACAGAAAGTACCATCGAAATGTTGATAGGGCAGACATTCGAATGAGACGTCGCCGCCACAAAGGGCGCGCGATCGGCTCGAGGTTATCTAGAGTCACCAAAGCGGCGGGCAACCGAGTTGGCCCGCATGGGTTTTGGATCTGATAAATCCACGCATCCCCGAGGTCAGCATTCGTTGGCATGTATTAGCTCTAGAATTGCCACAGTTATCCAGTAACGTTGGAGCGATCAAAGGAAACCATAACGGATTTAATGGCCATTCGCAGTTTCACTGTACCGGCCGTGTGTACTTAGACTTGCATGCTTAATCTTTGAGACAGCATATGCTACTGGCAGGATCAACCAGGTAGCCATCACAACGTAGATGTTGTACCTGGGCACACTAAGCAAAGAACGACCAGGAACCAGTCCTATCCCGTCAGGGAGGAGGACCTGGTGCAATCCACCGTGCGGCCAGCGGGACGCCCTGAACTACCCATGGCCGGAGGTGCCACAGGGCCCAGGGCACCGCTCGAGAGGTCGCTTGTCTACCGGAGGGCTATGCCGCTCGTCTAGCCGGAGGGCTTATTCGGAAGGCCATCAACTAACCATGGGGGCTCTCCCGATAGTTGTCAGTGCCACGGGCGGGAGGAACATTCCGGCTGAACACCAGCACGTATGCCGCCGCCAGGTGCCCTCCAGGTGCATCTAATTCGGGGCTAATCTAGAGCTGGTCCCCCTAGACGGCCTGACGGTCGAATGGGTTTGGTTCTGGAAAATGCCGCATCCGCGGAGGTCGCCGCTCGTCTAGCCGGAGGCTTATTCGGAATGCCATCAACTTAGATGTTGGACCTGAGCGCCAAGCGTATTGTTGTCCAGATGCCTATCCTCAGCGAGCGAGAGGGGCCCCTGTACGGTAATCCACCTGGCGGCCAGCGGGACGCCCTGAACTACCCATGCCGAGGTGCCACAGGGCCCAGGGCACCGCTCTTAAGGTCCAATGCCACAGCACCGCCTATAAGGTCGCGAATCTGCCTGATGGCTTATTCGGGAGGCCATCAACTGAACCGCGGGGTAACCACAACCATAACCAGACCACTCAGGTCAGTATATGGGAAGATATTTGTGAAGACAGGGTTTGAGAAATTGTGTCTCTGGCGCCGGTGCGTTGCGGGATAACGTCACCTCATGCATCACTGCCTGGTTGGGTCACTCCCGCACCGGAACACCAATGTAGGGCCACTAGGTCAGACGGGTCGGCTGATCTCGCTCGGAGGTGCAGCGGCTGAAGCATATCGAAATACGGGGTGAACGTATACGAAAGGGGCTCCCCCGATAGAGGCAAATCCACATGGGCGGGAGAACACACCGGCTGAAACCAGCCCGTATGCCGCCGCCAGGTGCCCTCCCAGGTGGATATCGAATGCAAATCGTTCTGAAGAAATGAACTACCTGGACAACAGAGGAGAACCATGGAGACCCAACGTGACCCAAATCCGCCCACCACAAGCTGGGACCATTTGGAACAAAAGTTAGGACAAATCGGGCGCCGAAGGGTTGGAATAACACCCTAAATCGGCGCCGAAGGGCTGGAATAACACCCTAAATCGGGCGCCGAAGGGTTGAATAACACCCTAAATCGGGCGCCGAAGGGCTGGAATAACACCCTAAATCGGGCGCCGAAGGGTTGGGAATCCCCCTAAATCGGTCGCCGGAGGTAAAAGGTCAAGGGACCATGGTTCCGAGGGTCTCACATCCCTCAAACGTGTCCGTTTCACGTTTCCTAATCGGACTGAGCAGTTTGCCACCACCGCCGATTCTCTAGGACATGGAATTCCTGTTGTCAAAAGTCAGGTTTCTCAAACTCGCCCGGTACCTGTCTGGTCCACCACCCCAGGGGAGTTTGTCTCGCCGGACAGGCCGAATTACGAAAAAAGGCGTGTCAATCGATAGATTTCAATGTGCGCTCCGATTTTTGCCAAAAGTTTGTGGACACTAAAACCGTTAAAACGTTAATAACCCAAAAAATCAACTCCAATCTGGTTGAGGTTTTTTTTGCACGAAAGGGTACAAATAGCGAACATTTTCATCTAATTATAACCGTTTTTTCTATAAAACATTTAATAGAAAATCGTGTTTTAATGTTTTGGGGAAAAAAATCACTTGCCAGTACAATAGATTCTATGGTTCCGAATTTTTTTTTACAGTGATAACTGTTGACCATCACGAGAGAGGGTATGAGCCAAATTTGGGGCATCTAGCCATCGAATTATGTTTTATCATTATTTCAAGATTTCGGGATTGTCGAAAAGTGACAGAGTGCCACTGCGTGCACCTGGTATTATTTTGGTTACAGGTGCATATTTTTATAATGGTTTTAAATGATTTTAGATAGGCTACATACTCAATACCCTATATGGAACAACCATACTACGGACCCAAGTCAGTTGGGCCGGCCTGAGTGATTTATGAAGCTTTTAAAAAATGTCTGTACTCATCCTCCCTTCTGTGCACCTGGTATTATTTTTGGTTACCAGGTGCTCCTATTGAAATCGAATGAGTTGCACCTGGTATTATTTTTGGGTTACCAGTGCTGCTATTGAAATCGAATGAAAATGATTTTTAAATGGCCTGCAGACACCCATGCCCGCTATGGGAGCACCATACTACGGGCACAGGTCAGTGGGGGCCGGCCTGGGATTTATGGAGCTTTTCAAAAAGGTCCGAAAATATTCTATGTTGAACTACTCAGGAAAACGCCTAAGTGCCCTCTTTTGGGTTACCAGGTGCTCCTATTGAAATCGAATGAGTGCACCTGGTATTATTTTTGGTTACCAGGTGCTGCTATTGAAATCGAATGAAAATGAATTTAAATGACCTGCCCACACCCATGCCCGCTATGGGCACCATACTACGGGCACAGTCAGTGGCCCCGGCCTAAAAGATTTATGGAAGCTTTTAAAAAATAAGTGTCTGAATACTTTATATGTTGAACTACTCAGGAAAAACGACAGAGTGCCCACTTTTTGGGTTACCAGGTGCCCCTATTGAAATCGAATGAAAACGAATTTAAATGACCTGCAGACACCCATGCCCGCTATGGGAGCACCATACTACGGGCACAAGTCAGTGGCCACCGGCCTAAGGGATTTATGGAGCTTTTATTAAAATGTCTGTACTCTCCTCCCCTCCGTCACCTTATTATTTTTGGTTACAGGTGCTCCTATTCTAATCGAATGAAAATGAATTTTAAGGGCCTGCCCACACCCATGCCCGCTATGGGAGCACCATACTACGGGCACAAGTCAGTGGACACGGCCTAAAAGATTTATGGAGCTTTTAAAAAATAAGGTCTGAATACTTTATATGTTGAACTACTCAGGAAAAACGACAGAGTGCCACTTTTTGGTTACCAGGTGCCCTATTGAAATCGAATGAAAACGAATTTAAATGACCTGCAGACACCCATGCCCTTAGGGGAGCACCATACTAGCGGGCCAAGTCAGTGGCCACCGCCTAAGGGATTTATGGAGCTTTTATATAAAATGTCTGTACTCCTCCTCCCCTCGTGCACCTGGTATTATTTTTGTTACCAGTGCTCCTATTCTAATCGAATGAAAATGAATTTTAAGGGCCTGCCCACACCCATGCCCGCTATGGGAGCACCATACTACGGGCACAAGTCAGTGGCCACCGGCCTAAAAGATTTATGGAGCTTTTAAAAAATAAGGTCTGTCCGCATCCTCACTACTGACACCACCTTATGTTAGTTTG